>NW_027618277.1:0-78782 GCF_964187855.1 Myxine glutinosa
CAACACTAACACAAGTGCGAAAAGTGGTTTTTCAACACTAACACAAGTGCGAAAAGTGTTTTTTCCACACTAATACAAGTGAAAAAGTGGTTTCC
This sequence comes from Myxine glutinosa, assembly GCF_964187855.1. Lineage (NCBI taxonomy): Eukaryota > Metazoa > Chordata > Myxini > Myxiniformes > Myxinidae > Myxine > Myxine glutinosa. Next base: position 96 of record NW_027618277.1, read on the forward strand.
TGCACCAACACAAGTGCGAAAAGTGGTTTTTCAACACTAACACAAGTGCGAAAAGTGGTTTTTCAACACTAACACAAGTGCGAAAAGTGGTTTTTCAACACTAACACAAGTGCGAAAAGCGGTTTTTCAACACTAACACAAGTGTGAAAGGGGGTTTTTCAACACTAACACAAGTGCGAAAAGTGGTTTTTCCACACTAATACAAGTGCAAAAGTGGTTTTCCTGCACCAACACAAGTGCGAAAAGTGGTTTTTCAACACTAACACAAGTGCGAAAAGTGGTTTTTCAACACTAACACAAGTGCGAAAAGTGTTTTTCCACACTAATACAAGTGCAAAAGTGGTTTTTCAACACCAACACAAGTGCGAAAAGTGGTTTTTCAACACTAACACAAGTGCGAAAAGTGGTTTTTCAACACTAACACAAGTGCGAAAAGCAGTTTTTCAACACTAACACAAGTGCGAAAAGTGGTTTTTCAACAATAACACAAGTGCGAAAAGTGGTTTTTCCACACTAATACAAGTGCAAAAGTGGTTTCCTGCACCAACACAAGTGCGAAAAGTGGCTTTTCAACACTAACACAAGTGCGAAAAGTGGTTTTTCAACACTATCACAAGTGCAAAAAGTGTTTTTTCCACACTAATACAAGTGCAAAAGTGGTTTCCTGCACCAATACAAGTGCGAAAAGTGGTTTTTCAACACTAACACAAGTGCAAAAAGTGTTTTTTCCACACTAATACAAGTGCAAAAGTGGTTTCCTGCACCAACACGAGTGCAAAAAGTGGTTTTTCAACACTAACACAAGTGCGAAATGTGGTTTTTCAACACTAACACAAGTGCAAAAAGTGGTTTTTCAACTCTAACACAAGTGCGAAAAGTGGTTTTTCAACACTAACACAAATGCGAAAAGTGGTTTTTCAACTCTATCACAAGTGCGAAAAGTGGTTTTTCCACACTAATACAAGTGCAAAAGTGGTTTCCTGCACCAACACAAGTGCGAAAAGTGGTTTTTCAACACTAACACAAGTGCGAAAAGTGGTTTTTCAACTCTAACACAAGTGCAAAAAGTGGTTTTTCCACACTAATACAAGTGCAAAAGTGGTTTCCTGCACCAACACAAGTGCGAAAAGTGGTTTTTCAACACTAACACAAGTGCGAAAAGTGGTTTCCTGCACTATCACAAGTGCAAAAAGTGTTTTTTCCACACTAATACAAGTGCGAAAAGTGGTTTTTCAACACTATCACAAGTGCAAAAAGTGTTTTTTCCACACTAATACAAGTGCAAAAGTGGTTTCCTGCACCAACACAAGTGCGAAAAGTGGTTTTTCAACACTAACACAAGTGCGAAAAGTGGTTTTTCCACACTAATACAAGTGCAAAAGTGGTTTCCTGCACCAACACAAGTGCGAAATGTGGTTTTTCAACACTAACACAAGTGCGAAAAGTGGTTTTTCAACTCTAACACAAGTGCAAAAAGTGGTTTTTCCACACTAATAAAAGTGCAAAAGTGGTTTCCTGCACCAACACAAGTGCGAAAAGTGGTTTTTCAACACTAACACAAGTGCGAAAAGTGGTTTCCTGCACTATCACAAGTGCAAAAAGTGTTTTTTCCACACTAATACAAGTGCGAAAAGTGGTTTTTCAACACTAACACAAGTGCGAAAAGTGGTTTTTCAACACTAACACAAGTGCGAAAAGCGGTTTTTCAACACTAACACAAGTGTGAAAGGGGGTTTTTCAACACTAACACAAGTGCGAAAAGTGGTTTTTCCACACTAATACAAGTGCAAAAGTGGTTTTCCTGCACCAACACAAGTGCGAAAAGTGGTTTTTCAACACTAACACAAGTGCGAAAAGTGGTTTTTCAACACTAACACAAGTGCGAAAAGTGTTTTTCCACACTAATACAAGTGCAAAAGTGGTTTTTCAACACCAACACAAGTGCGAAAAGTGGTTTTTCAACACTAACACAAGTGCGAAAAGTGGTTTTTCAACACTAACACAAGTGCGAAAAGCAGTTTTTCAACACTAACACAAGTGCGAAAAGTGGTTTTTCAACAATAACACAAGTGCGAAAAGTGGTTTTTCCACACTAATACAAGTGCAAAAGTGGTTTCCTGCACCAACACAAGTGCGAAAAGTGGCTTTTCAACACTAACACAAGTGCGAAAAGTGGTTTTTCAACACTATCACAAGTGCAAAAAGTGTTTTTTCCACACTAATACAAGTGCAAAAGTGGTTTCCTGCACCAATACAAGTGCGAAAAGTGGTTTTTCAACACTAACACAAGTGCAAAAAGTGTTTTTTCCACACTAATACAAGTGCAAAAGTGGTTTCCTGCACCAACACGAGTGCAAAAAGTGGTTTTTCAACACTAACACAAGTGCGAAATGTGGTTTTTCAACACTAACACAAGTGCAAAAAGTGGTTTTTCAACTCTAACACAAGTGCGAAAAGTGGTTTTTCAACACTAACACAAATGCGAAAAGTGGTTTTTCAACTCTATCACAAGTGCGAAAAGTGGTTTTTCCACACTAATACAAGTGCAAAAGTGGTTTCCTGCACCAACACAAGTGCGAAAAGTGGTTTTTCAACACTAACACAAGTGCGAAAAGTGGTTTTTCAACTCTAACACAAGTGCAAAAAGTGGTTTTTCCACACTAATACAAGTGCAAAAGTGGTTTCCTGCACCAACACAAGTGCGAAAAGTGGTTTTTCAACACTAACACAAGTGCGAAAAGTGGTTTCCTGCACTATCACAAGTGCAAAAAGTGTTTTTTCCACACTAATACAAGTGCGAAAAGTGGTTTTTCAACACTATCACAAGTGCAAAAAGTGTTTTTTCCACACTAATACAAGTGCAAAAGTGGTTTCCTGCACCAACACAAGTGCGAAAAGTGGTTTTTCAACACTAACACAAGTGCGAAAAGTGGTTTTTCCACACTAATACAAGTGCAAAAGTGGTTTCCTGCACCAACACAAGTGCGAAATGTGGTTTTTCAACACTAACACAAGTGCGAAAAGTGGTTTTTCAACTCTAACACAAGTGCAAAAAGTGGTTTTTCCACACTAATAAAAGTGCAAAAGTGGTTTCCTGCACCAACACAAGTGCGAAAAGTGGTTTTTCAACACTAACACAAGTGCGAAAAGTGGTTTCCTGCACTATCACAAGTGCAAAAAGTGTTTTTTCCACACTAATACAAGTGCGAAAAGTGGTTTTTCAACACTATCACAAGTGCAAAAAGTGTTTTTTCCACACTAATACAAGTGCGAAAAGTGGTTTTTCAACACCAACACAAGTGCGAAAAGTTGTTTTTCAACACTAACACAAGTGCGAAAAGTGGTTTTTCCACACTAATACAAGTGCAAAAGTGGTTTCCTGCACCAACACAAGTGCGAAAAGTGGTTTTTCAACACTAACACAAGTGCGAAAAGTGGTTTTTCAACACTATCACAAGTGCAAAAAGTGTTTTTTCCACACTAATACAAGTGCAAAAGTGGTTCCCTGCACCAACACAAGTGCGAAAAGTGGTTTTTCAACACTAACACAAGTGCGAAACGTGGTTTTTCAACACTAACACAAGTGCGAAAAGTGTTTTTTCCACACTAATACAAGTGCAAAAGTGGTTTCCTGCACCAACACAACTGCGAAAAGTGGTTTTTCAACACTAACACAAGTGCGAAAAGTGGTTTTTCAACACTAACACAAGTGCGAAAAGTGTTTTTTCCACACTAATACAAGTGAAAAAGTGGTTTCCTGCACCAACACAAGTGCGAAAAGTGGTTTTTCAACACTAACACAAGTGCGAAAAGTGTTTTTCCACACTAATACAAGTGCAAAAGTGGTTTCCTGCACCAACACAAGTGCGAAAAGTGGTTTTTCAACACTAACCCAAGTGCGAAAAGTGGTTTTTCAACACTATCACAAGTGCAAAAAGTGTTTTTTCCACACTAATACAAGTGCAAAAGTGGTTTCCTGCACCAACACAAGTGCGAAAAGTGGTTTTTCAACACTAACACAAGTGCGAAAAGTGGTTTTTCAACACTATCAGAAGTGCAAAAAGTGTTTTTTCCACACTAATACAAGTGCAAAAGTGGTTTCCTGCACCAACACAAGTGCGAAAAGTGGTTTTTCAACACTAACACAAGTGCGAAATGTGGTTTTTCAACACTAACACAAGTGCGAAAAGTGGTTTTTCAACACTATCACAAGTGCAAAAAGTGTTTTTTCCACACTAATACAAGTGCAAAAGTGGTTTCCTGCACCAACACAAGTGCGAAAAGTGGTTTTTCAACACTAACACAAGTGCGAAAAGTGGTTTTTCAACACTAACACAAGTGCGAAAAGTGGTTTTTCCACACTAATACAAGTGCAAAAGTGGTTTCCTGCACCAACACAAGTGCGAAAAGTGGTTTTTCAACACTAACACAAGTGCGAAAAGTGGTTTTTCCACACTAATACAAGGGCAAAAGTGCTTTCCTGCACCAACACAAGTGCGAAAAGTGGTTTTTCAACACTAACACAAGTGCGAAACGTGGTTTTTCAACACTAACACAAGTGTGAAAAGTGTTTTTTCCACACTAATACAAGTGCAAAAGTGGTTTCCTGCACCAACACAAGTGCGAAAAGTGGTTTTTCAACACTAACACAAGTGCGAAAAGTGGTTTTTCAACACTAACACAAGTGCGAAAAGTGTTTTTTCCACACTAATACAAGTGAAAAAGTGGTTTCCTGCACCAACACAAGTGCGAAAAGTGGTTTTTCAACACTAACACAAGTGCGAAAAGTGGTTTTTCAACACTAACACAAGTGCGAAAAGTGGTTTTTCAACACTAACACAAGTGCGAAAAGCGGTTTTTCAACACTAACACAAGTGCGAAAAGTGGTTTTTCAACACTAACACAAGTGCGAAAAGTGGTTTCCTGCACCAACACAAGTGCGAAAAGTGGTTTTTCAACACTAACACAAGTGCGAAAAGTGGTTTTTCAACACTAACACAAGTGCGAAAAGTGGTTTTTCAACACTAACACAAGTGCGAAAAGCGGTTTTTCAACACTAACACAAGTGCGAAAAGTGGTTTTTCCACACTAATACAAGTGCAAAAGTGGTTTCCTGCACCAACACAAGTGCGAAAAGTGGTTTTTCAACACTAACACAAGTGCGAAAAGTGGTTTTTTCCACACTAATACAAGTGCAAAAGTGGTTTCCTGCACCAACACAAGTGCGAAAAGTGGTTTTTCAACACTAACACAAGTGCGAAAAGTGGTTTTTCCACACTAATACAAGGGCAAAAGTGCTTTCCTGCACCAACACAAGTGCGAAAAGTGGTTTTTCAACACTAACACAAGTGCGAAACGTGGTTTTTCAACACTAACACAAGTGTGGAAAGTGTTTTTTCCACACTAATACAAGTGCAAAAGTGGTTTCCTGCACGAACACAAGTGCGAAAAGTGGTTTTTCAACACTAACACAAGTGCGAAAAGTGTTTTTTCAACACTAACACAAGTGCGAAAAGTGTTTTTTCCACACTAATACAAGTGAAAAAGTGGTTTCCTGCACCAACACAAGTGCGAAAAGTGCTTTTTCAACACTAACACAAGTGCGAAAAGTGGTTTTTCAACACTAACACAAGTGCGAAAAGTGGTTTTTCAACACTAACACAAGTGCGAAAAGCGGTTTTTCAACACTAACACAAGTGTGAAAGGGGGTTTTTCAACACTAACACAAGTGCGAAAAGTGGTTTTTCCACACTAATACAAGTGCAAAAGTGGTTTTCCTGCACCAACACAAGTGCGAAAAGTGGTTTTTCAACACTAACACAAGTGCGAAAAGTGGTTTTTCAACACTAACACAAGTGCGAAAAGTGTTTTTCCACACTAATACAAGTGCAAAAGTGGTTTCCTGCACCAACACAAGTGCGAAAAGTGGTTTTTCAACACTAACCCAAGTGCGAAAAGTGGTTTTTCAACACTATCACAAGTGCAAAAAGTGTTTTTTCCACACTAATACAAGTGCAAAAGTGGTTTCCTGCACCAACACAAGTGCGAAAAGTGGTTTTTCAACACTAACACAAGTGCGAAAAGTGGTTTTTCAACACTATCACAAGTGCAAAAAGTGTTTTTTCCAAACTAATACAAGTGAAAAAGTGGTTTCCTGCACCAACACAAGTGCGAAAAGTGGTTTTTCAACACTAACACAAGTGCGAAAAGTGTTTTTCCACACTAATACAAGTGCAAAAGTGGTTTCCTGCACCAACACAAGTGCGAAAAGTGGTTTTTCAACACTAACCCAAGTGCGAAAAGTGGTTTTTCAACACTATCACAAGTGCAAAAAGTGTTTTTTCCACACTAATACAAGTGCAAAAGTGGTTTCCTGCACCAACACAAGTGCGAAAAGTGGTTTTTCAACACTAACACAAGTGCGAAAAGTGGTTTTTCAACACTATCAGAAGTGCAAAAAGTGTTTTTTCCACACTAATACAAGTGCAAAAGTGGTTTCCTGCACCAACACAAGTGCGAAAAGTGGTTTTTCAACACTAACACAAGTGCGAAATGTGGTTTTTCAACACTAACACAAGTGCGAAAAGTGGTTTTTCAACACTATCACAAGTGCAAAAAGTGTTTTTTCCACACTAATACAAGTGCAAAAGTGGTTTCCTGCACCAACACAAGTGCGAAAAGTGGTTTTTCAACACTAACACAAGTGCGAAAAGTGGTTTTTCAACACTAACACAAGTGCGAAAAGTGGTTTTTCCACACTAATACAAGTGCAAAAGTGGTTTCCTGCACCAACACAAGTGCGAAAAGTGGTTTTTCAACACTAACACAAGTGCGAAAAGTGGTTTTTCCACACTAATACAAGGGCAAAAGTGCTTTCCTGCACCAACACAAGTGCGAAAAGTGGTTTTTCAACACTAACACAAGTGCGAAACGTGGTTTTTCAACACCAACACAAGTGTGAAAAGTGTTTTTTCCACACTAATACAAGTGCAAAAGTGGTTTCCTGCACCAACACAAGTGCGAAAAGTGGTTTTTCAACACTAACACAAGTGCGAAAAGTGGTTTTTCAACACTAACACAAGTGCGAAAAGTGTTTTTTCCACACTAATACAAGTGAAAAAGTGGTTTCCTGCACCAACACAAGTGCGAAATGTGGTTTTTCAACACTAACACAAGTGCGAAAAGTGGTTTTTCAACACTAACACAAGTGCGAAAAATGGTTTTTCAACACTAACACAAGTGCGAAAAGCGGTTTTTCAACACTAACACAAGTGCGAAAAGTGGTTTTTCAACACTAACACAAGTGCGAAAAGTGGTTTCCTGCACCAACACAAGTGCAAAAAGTGGTTTTTCAACACTAACACAAGTGCGAAAAGTGGTTTTTCAACACTAACACAAGTGCGAAAAGTGGTTTTTCAACACTAACACAAGTGCGAAAAGCGGTTTTTCAACACTAACACAAGTGCGAAAAGTGGTTTTTCCACACTAATACAAGTGCAAAAGTGGTTTCCTGCACGAACACAAGTGCGAAAAGTGGTTTTTCAACACTAACACAAGTGCGAAAAGTGGTTTTTCAACACTAACACAAGTGCGAAAAGTGTTTTTTCCACACTAATACAAGTGAAAAAGTGGTTTCCTGCACCAACACAAGTGCGAAAAGTGGTTTTTCAACACTAACACAAGTGCGAAAAGTGGTTTTTCAACACTAACACAAGTGCGAAAAGTGGTTTTTCAACACTAACACAAGTGCGAAAAGCGGTTTTTCAACACTAACACAAGTGTGAAAGGGGGTTTTTCAACACTAACACAAGTGCGAAAAGTGGTTTTTCCACACTAATACAAGTGCAAAAGTGGTTTTCCTGCACCAACACAAGTGCGAAAAGTGGTTTTTCAACACTAACACAAGTGCGAAAAGTGGTTTTTCAACACTAACACAAGTGCGAAAAGTGTTTTTCCACACTAATACAAGTGCAAAAGTGGTTTTTCAACACCAACACAAGTGCGAAAAGTGGTTTTTCAACACTAACACAAGTGCGAAAAGTGGTTTTTCAACACTAACACAAGTGCGAAAAGCAGTTTTTCAACACTAACACAAGTGCGAAAAGTGGTTTTTCAACAATAACACAAGTGCGAAAAGTGGTTTTTCCACACTAATACAAGTGCAAAAGTGGTTTCCTGCACCAACACAAGTGCGAAAAGTGGCTTTTCAACACTAACACAAGTGCGAAAAGTGGTTTTTCAACACTATCACAAGTGCAAAAAGTGTTTTTTCCACACTAATACAAGTGCAAAAGTGGTTTCCTGCACCAATACAAGTGCGAAAAGTGGTTTTTCAACACTAACACAAGTGCAAAAAGTGTTTTTTCCACACTAATACAAGTGCAAAAGTGGTTTCCTGCACCAACACGAGTGCAAAAAGTGGTTTTTCAACACTAACACAAGTGCGAAATGTGGTTTTTCAACACTAACACAAGTGCAAAAAGTGGTTTTTCAACTCTAACACAAGTGCGAAAAGTGGTTTTTCAACACTAACACAAATGCGAAAAGTGGTTTTTCAACTCTATCACAAGTGCGAAAAGTGGTTTTTCCACACTAATACAAGTGCAAAAGTGGTTTCCTGCACCAACACAAGTGCGAAAAGTGGTTTTTCAACACTAACACAAGTGCGAAAAGTGGTTTTTCAACTCTAACACAAGTGCAAAAAGTGGTTTTTCCACACTAATACAAGTGCAAAAGTGGTTTCCTGCACCAACACAAGTGCGAAAAGTGGTTTTTCAACACTAACACAAGTGCGAAAAGTGGTTTCCTGCACTATCACAAGTGCAAAAAGTGTTTTTTCCACACTAATACAAGTGCGAAAAGTGGTTTTTCAACACTATCACAAGTGCAAAAAGTGTTTTTTCCACACTAATACAAGTGCAAAAGTGGTTTCCTGCACCAACACAAGTGCGAAAAGTGGTTTTTCAACACTAACACAAGTGCGAAAAGTGGTTTTTCCACACTAATACAAGTGCAAAAGTGGTTTCCTGCACCAACACAAGTGCGAAATGTGGTTTTTCAACACTAACACAAGTGCGAAAAGTGGTTTTTCAACTCTAACACAAGTGCAAAAAGTGGTTTTTCCACACTAATAAAAGTGCAAAAGTGGTTTCCTGCACCAACACAAGTGCGAAAAGTGGTTTTTCAACACTAACACAAGTGCGAAAAGTGGTTTCCTGCACTATCACAAGTGCAAAAAGTGTTTTTTCCACACTAATACAAGTGCGAAAAGTGGTTTTTCAACACTATCACAAGTGCAAAAAGTGTTTTTTCCACACTAATACAAGTGCGAAAAGTGGTTTTTCAACACCAACACAAGTGCGAAAAGTTGTTTTTCAACACTAACACAAGTGCGAAAAGTGGTTTTTCCACACTAATACAAGTGCAAAAGTGGTTTCCTGCACCAACACAAGTGCGAAAAGTGGTTTTTCAACACTAACACAAGTGCGAAAAGTGGTTTTTCAACACTATCACAAGTGCAAAAAGTGTTTTTTCCACACTAATACAAGTGCAAAAGTGGTTCCCTGCACCAACACAAGTGCGAAAAGTGGTTTTTCAACACTAACACAAGTGCGAAACGTGGTTTTCAACACTAACACAAGTGCGAAAAGTGTTTTTTCCACACTAATACAAGTGCAAAAGTGGTTTCCTGCACCAACACAACTGCGAAAAGTGGTTTTTCAACACTAACACAAGTGCGAAAAGTGGTTTTTCAACACTAACACAAGTGCGAAAAGTGTTTTTTCCACACTAATACAAGTGAAAAAGTGGTTTCCTGCACCAACACAAGTGCGAAAAGTGGTTTTTCAACACTAACACAAGTGCGAAAAGTGTTTTTCCACACTAATACAAGTGCAAAAGTGGTTTCCTGCACCAACACAAGTGCGAAAAGTGGTTTTTCAACACTAACCCAAGTGCGAAAAGTGGTTTTTCAACACTATCACAAGTGCAAAAAGTGTTTTTTCCACACTAATACAAGTGCAAAAGTGGTTTCCTGCACCAACACAAGTGCGAAAAGTGGTTTTTCAACACTAACACAAGTGCGAAAAGTGGTTTTTCAACACTATCAGAAGTGCAAAAAGTGTTTTTTCCACACTAATAACAAGTGCAAAAGTGGTTTCCTGCACCAACACAAGTGCGAAAAGTGGTTTTTCAACACTAACACAAGTGCGAAATGTGGTTTTTCAACACTAACACAAGTGCGAAAAGTGGTTTTTCAACACTATCACAAGTGCAAAAAGTGTTTTTTCCACACTAATACAAGTGCAAAAGTGGTTTCCTGCACCAACACAAGTGCGAAAAGTGGTTTTTCAACACTAACACAAGTGCGAAAAGTGGTTTTTCAACACTAACACAAGTGCGAAAAGTGGTTTTTCCACACTAATACAAGTGCAAAAGTGGTTTCCTGCACCAACACAAGTGCGAAAAGTGGTTTTTCAACACTAACACAAGTGCGAAAAGTGGTTTTTCCACACTAATACAAGTGCGAAAAGTGGTTTCCTGCACCAACACAAGTGCGAAAAGTGGTTTTTCAACACTAACACAAGTGCGAAAAGTGGTTTTTCAACACTAACACAAGTGCGAAAAGTGGTTTTTCAACACTAACACAAGTGCGAAAAGCGGTTTTTCAACACTAACACAAGTGCGAAAAGTGGTTTTTCCACACTAATACAAGTGCAAAAGTGGTTTCCTGCACCAACACAAGTGCGAAAAGTGGTTTTTCAACACTAACACAAGTGCGAAAAGTGGTTTTTTCCACACTAATACAAGTGCAAAAGTGGTTTCCTGCACCAACACAAGTGCGAAAAGTGGTTTTTCAACACTAACACAAGTGCGAAAAGTGGTTTTTCACACTAATACAAGGGCAAAAGTGCTTTCCTGCACCAACACAAGTGCGAAAAGTGGTTTTTCAACACTAACACAAGTGCGAAACGTGGTTTTTCAACACTAACACAAGTGTGGAAAGTGTTTTTTCCACACTAATACAAGTGCAAAAGTGGTTTCCCTGCACGAACACAAGTGCGAAAAGTGGTTTTTCAACACTAACACAAGTGCGAAAAGTGGTTTTTCAACACTAACACAAGTGCGAAAAGTGTTTTTTCCACACTAATACAAGTGAAAAAGTGGTTTCCTGCACCAACACAAGTGCGAAAAGTGCTTTTTCAACACTAACACAAGTGCGAAAAGTGGTTTTTCAACACTAACACAAGTGCGAAAAGTGGTTTTTCAACACTAACACAAGTGCGAAAAGCGGTTTTTCAACACTAACACAAGTGTGAAAGGGGGTTTTTCAACACTAACACAAGTGCGAAAAGTGGTTTTTCCACACTAATACAAGTGCAAAAGTGGTTTTCCTGCACCAACACAAGTGCGAAAAGTGGTTTTTCAACACTAACACAAGTGCGAAAAGTGGTTTTTCAACACTAACACAAGTGCGAAAAGTGTTTTTCCACACTAATACAAGTGCAAAAGTGGTTTCCTGCACCAACACAAGTGCGAAAAGTGGTTTTTCAACACTAACCCAAGTGCGAAAAGTGGTTTTTCAACACTATCACAAGTGCAAAAAGTGTTTTTTCCACACTAATACAAGTGCAAAAGTGGTTTCCTGCACCAACACAAGTGCGAAAAGTGGTTTTTCAACACTAACACAAGTGCGAAAAGTGGTTTTTCAACACTATCACAAGTGCAAAAAGTGTTTTTTCCAAACTAATACAAGTGAAAAAGTGGTTTCCTGCACCAACACAAGTGCGAAAAGTGGTTTTTCAACACTAACACAAGTGCGAAAAGTGTTTTTCCACACTAATACAAGTGCAAAAGTGGTTTCCTGCACCAACACAAGTGCGAAAAGTGGTTTTTCAACACTAACCCAAGTGCGAAAAGTGGTTTTTCAACACTATCACAAGTGCAAAAAGTGTTTTTTTCCACACTAATACAAGTGCAAAAGTGGTTTCCTGCACCAACACAAGTGCGAAAAGTGGTTTTTCAACACTAACACAAGTGCGAAAAGTGGTTTTTCAACACTATCAGAAGTGCAAAAAGTGTTTTTTCCACACTAATACAAGTGCAAAAGTGGTTTCCTGCACCAACACAAGTGCGAAAAGTGGTTTTTCAACACTAACACAAGTGCGAAATGTGGTTTTTCAACACTAACACAAGTGCGAAAAGTGGTTTTTCAACACTATCACAAGTGCAAAAAGTGTTTTTTCCACACTAATACAAGTGCAAAAGTGGTTTCCTGCACCAACACAAGTGCGAAAAGTGGTTTTTCAACACTAACACAAGTGCGAAAAGTGGTTTTTCAACACTAACACAAGTGCGAAAAGTGGTTTTTCCACACTAATACAAGTGCAAAAGTGGTTTCCTGCACCAACACAAGTGCGAAAAGTGGTTTTTCAACACTAACACAAGTGCGAAAAGTGGTTTTTCCACACTAATACAAGGGCAAAAGTGCTTTCCTGCACCAACACAAGTGCAAAAAGTGGTTTTTCAACACTAACACAAGTGCGAAACGTGGTTTTTCAACACTAACACAAGTGTGAAAAGTGTTTTTTCCACACTAATACAAGTGCAAAAGTGGTTTCCTGCACCAACACAAGTGCGAAAAGTGGTTTTTCAACACTAACACAAGTGCGAAAAGTGGTTTTTCAACACTAACACAAGTGCGAAAAGTGTTTTTTCCACACTAATACAAGTGAAAAAGTGGTTTCCTGCACCAACACAAGTGCGAAATGTGGTTTTTCAACACTAACACAAGTGCGAAAAGTGGTTTTTCAACACTAACACAAGTGCGAAAAATGGTTTTTCAACACTAACACAAGTGCGAAAAGCGGTTTTTCAACACTAACACAAGTGCGAAAAGTGGTTTTTCAACACTAACACAAGTGCGAAAAGTGGTTTCCTGCACCAACACAAGTGCAAAAAGTGGTTTTTCAACACTAACACAAGTGCGAAAAGTGGTTTTTCAACACTAACACAAGTGCGAAAAGTGGTTTTTCAACACTAACACAAGTGCGAAAAGCGGTTTTTCAACACTAACACAAGTGCGAAAAGTGGTTTTTCCACACTAATACAAGTGCAAAAGTGGTTTCCTGCACCAACACAAGTGCGAAAAGTGGTTTTTCAACACTAACACAAGTGCGAAAAGTGGTTTTTCCACACTAATACAAGTGCAAAAGTGGTTTCCTGCACCAACACAAGTGCGAAAAGTGGTTTTTCAACACTAACACAAGTGCGAAAAGTGGTTTTTCCACACTAATACAAGGGCAAAAGTGCTTTCCTGCACCAACACAAGTGCGAAAAGTGGTTTTTCAACACTAACACAAGTGCGAAACGTGGTTTTTCAACACTAACACAAGTGTGAAAAGTGTTTTTTCCACACTAATACAAGTGCAAAAGTGGTTTCCTGCACGAACACAAGTGCGAAAAGTGGTTTTTCAACACTAACACAAGTGCGAAAAGTGGTTTTTCAACACTAACACAAGTGCAAAAAGTGTTTTTTCCACACTAATACAAGTGAAAAAGTGGTTTCCTGCACCAACACAAGTGCGAAAAGTGGTTTTTCAACACTAACACAAGTGCGAAAAGTGGTTTTTCAACACTAACACAAGTGCGAAAAGTGGTTTTTCAACACTAACACAAGTGCGAAAAGCGGTTTTTCAACACTAACACAAGTGTGAAAGGGGGTTTTTCAACACTAACACAAGTGCGAAAAGTGGTTTTTCCACACTAATACAAGTGCAAAAGTGGTTTTCCTGCACCAACACAAGTGCGAAAAGTGGTTTTTCAACACTAACACAAGTGCGAAAACTGGTTTTTCATCACTATCACAAGTGCGAAAAGTGGTTTTTCCACACTAATACAAGTGCGAAACTGGTTTCCTGCACCAACACGAGTGCGAAAAGTGGTTTTTCAACACTAACACAAGTGCGAAATGTGGTTTTTCAACACTAACACAAATGCGTAAAGTGGTTTTTCAACTCTAACACAAGTGCGAAAAGTGGTTTTTCCACACTAATACAAGTGCAAAAGTGGTTTCCTGCACCAACACAAGTGCGAAAAGTGGTTTTTCAACACTAACACAAGTGCGAAAAGTGGTTTTTCAACTCTAACACAAGTGCAAAAAGTGGTTTTTCCACACTAATACAAGTGCAAAAGTGGTTTCCTGCACCAACACAAGTGCGAAAAGTGGTTTTTCAACACTAACACAAGTGCGAAAAGTGGTTTCCTGCACTATCACAAGTGCAAAAAGTGTTTTTCCACACTAATACAAGTGCGAAAAGTGGTTTTTCAACACTATCACAAGTGCAAAAAGTGTTTTTTCCACACTAATACAAGTGCAAAAGTGGTTTCCTGCACCAACACAAGTGCGAAAAGTGGTTTTTCAACACTAACACAAGTGCGAAAAGTGGTTTTTCCACACTAATACAAGTGCAAAAGTGGTTTCCTGCACCAACACAAGTGCGAAAAGTGGTTTTTCAACACTAACACAAGTGCGAAAAGTGGTTTTTCAACACTATCACAAGTGCAAAAAGTGTTTTTTCCACACTAATACAAGTGCAAAAGTGGTTTCCTGCACCAACACAAGTGCGAAAAGTGGTTTTTCAACACTAACACAAGTGCGAAAAGTGGTTTTTCCACACTAATACAAGTGCAAAAGTGGTTTCCTGCACCAACACAAGTGCGAAAAGTGGTTTTTCAACACTAACACAAGTGCGAAAAGTGGTTTTTCCACACTAATACAAGGGCAAAAGTGCTTTCCTGCACCAACACAAGTGCGAAAAGTGGTTTTTCAACACTAACACAAGTGCGAAACGTGGTTTTTGAACACTAACACAAGTGTGAAAAGTGTCTTTTCCACACTAATACAAGTGCAAAAGTGGTTTCCTGCACCAACACAAGTGCGAAAAGTGGTTTTTCAACACTAACACAAGTGCGAAAAGTGGTTTTTCAACACTAACACAAGTGCGAAAAGTGGTTTTTCAACACTAACACAAGTGCGAAAAGCGGTTTTCCAACACTAACACAAATGTGAAAGGGGGGTTTTCAACACTAACACAAGTGCGAAAAGTGGTTTTTCCACACTAATACAAGTGCAAAAGTGGTTTTCCTGCACCAACACAAGTGCGAAAAGTGGTTTTTCAACACTAACACAAGTGCGAAAAGTGGTTTTTCAACACTAACACAAGTGTGAAAAGTGTTTTTCCACACTAATACAAGTGCAAAAGTGGTTTCCTGCACCAACACAAGTGCGAAAAGTGGTTTTTCAACACTAACCCAAGTGCGAAAAGTGGTTTTTCAACACTATCACAAGTGCAAAAAGTGTTTTTTCCACACTAATACAAGTGCAAAAGTGGTTTCCTGCACCAACACAAGTGCGAAAAGTGGTTTTTCAACACTAACACAAGTGCGAAAAGTGGTTTTTCAACACTATCAGAAGTGCAAAAAGTGTTTTTTCCACACTAATACAAGTGCAAAAGTGGTTTCCTGCACCAACACAAGTGCGAAAAGTGGTTTTTCAACACTAACACAAGTGCGAAAAGTGGTTTTTCAACACTAACACAAATGCGAAAAGTGGTTTTTCCACACTAATACAAGTGCAAAAGTGGTTTCCTGCACCAACACAAGTGCAAAAAGTGTTTTTTCCACACTAATACAAGTGCAAAAGTGGTTTCCTGCACCAACACAAGTGCTAAAAGTGGTTTTTCAACACTAACACAAGTGCGAAATGTGGTTTTTCAACACTAACACAAGTGCGAAAAGTGCTTTTTCAACACTAACACAAGTGCGAAAAGTGGTTTTTCCACACTAATACAAGTGCAAAAGTGGTTTTCTGCACCAACACAAGGGCGAAAAGTGGTTTTTCAACACTAACACAAGTGCGAAAAGTGGTTTTTCAACACTATCACAAGTGCAAAAAGTGGTTTTTCCACACTAATACAAGTGCAAAAGTGGTTTCCTGCACCACACAAGTGCGAAAAGTGGTTTTTCCACACTAATACAAGTGCAAAAGTGGTTTCCTGCACCAACACAAGTGCGAAAAGTGGTTTTTCAACAATATCACAAGTGCAAAAAGTGTTTTTTCCACACTAATACAAGTGCAAAAGTGGTTTCCTGCACCAACACAAGTGCGAAAAGTGGTTTTTCAACACTAACACAAGTGCGAAATGTGGTTTTCAACACTAACACAAGTGCGAAAAGTGCTTTTTCAACACTAACACAAGTGCGAAAAGTGGTTTTTCCACACTAATACAAGTGCAAAAGTGGTTTTCTGCACCAACACAAGGGCGAAAAGTGGTTTTTCAACACTAACACAAGTGCGAAAAGTGGTTTTTCAACACTATCACAAGTGCAAAAAGTGTTTTTTCCACACTAATACAAGTGCAAAAGTGGTTTCCTGTACCAACACAAGTGCGAAAAGTGGTTTTTCAACACTAACACAAGTGCGAAAAGTGGTTTTTCAACACTAACACAAGTGCGAAAAGTGGTTTTTCCACACTAATACAAGTGCAAAAGTGGTTTCCTGCACCAACACAAGTGCGAAAAGTGGTTTTTCAACACTAACACAAGTGCGAAAAGTGGTTTTTCAACACTATCACAAGTGCAAAAAGTGTTTTTTCCACACTAATACAAGTGCAAAAGTGGTTTCCTGCACCAACACAAGTGCGAAAAGTGGTTTTTCAACACTAACACAAGTGCGAAACGTGGTTTTTCAACACTAACACAAGTGCGAAAAGTGTTTTTTCCACACTAATACAAGTGCAAAAGTGGTTTCCTGCACCAACACAACTGCGAAAAGTGGTTTTTCAACACTAACACAAGTGCGAAAAGTGGTTTTTCAACACTAACACAAGTGCGAAAAGTGTTTTTTCTACACTAATACAAGTGAAAAAGTGGTTTCCTGCACCAACACAAGTGCGAAAAGTGGTTTTTCAACACTAACACAAGTGCGAAAAGTGGTTTTTCAACACTAACACAAGTGTGAAAAGTGGTTTTTCAACACTAACACAAGTGCGAAAAGTGGTTTTTCAACAATAACACAAGTGCGAAAAGTGGTTTTTCAACACTAACACAAGTGCGAAAAGTGGTTTTTCAACAATAACACAAGTGCGAAAAGTGGTTTTTCAACACTAACACAAGTGTGAAAAGCAGTTTTTCAACACTAACACAAGTGTGAAAAGTGGTTTTTCAACACTAACACAAGTGCGAAAAGTGGTTTTTCAACAATAACACAAGTGCGAAAAGTGGTTTTTCAACACTAACACAAGTGCGAAAAGCGGTTTTTCAACACTAACACAAGTGCGAAAAGTGGTTTTTCCACACTAATACAAGTGCAAAAGTGGTTTCCTGCACCAACACAAGTGCGAAAAGTGGTTTTTCAACACTAACACAAGTGCGAAAAGTGGTTTTTTCCACACTAATACAAGTGCAAAAGTGGTTTCCTGCACCAACACAAGTGCGAAAAGTGGTTTTTCAACACTAACACAAGTGCGAAAAGTGGTTTTTCCACACTAATACAAGGGCAAAAGTGCTTTCCTGCACCAACACAAGTGCGAAAAGTGGTTTTTCAACACTAACACAAGTGCGAAACGTGGTTTTTCAACACTAACACAAGTGTGGAAAGTGTTTTTTCCACACTAATACAAGTGCAAAAGTGGTTTCCTGCACGAACACAAGTGCGAAAAGTGGTTTTTCAACACTAACACAAGTGCGAAAAGTGTTTTTTCAACACTAACACAAGTGCGAAAAGTGTTTTTTCCACACTAATACAAGTGAAAAAGTGGTTTCCTGCACCAACACAAGTGCGAAAAGTGCTTTTTCAACACTAACACAAGTGCGAAAAGTGGTTTTTCAACACTAACACAAGTGCGAAAAGTGGTTTTTCAACACTAACACAAGTGCGAAAAGCGGTTTTTCAACACTAACACAAGTGTGAAAGGGGGTTTTTCAACACTAACACAAGTGCGAAAAGTGGTTTTTCCACACTAATACAAGTGCAAAAGTGGTTTTCCTGCACCAACACAAGTGCGAAAAGTGGTTTTTCAACACTAACACAAGTGCGAAAAGTGGTTTTTCAACACTAACACAAGTGCGAAAAGTGTTTTTCCACACTAATACAAGTGCAAAAGTGGTTTCCTGCACCAACACAAGTGCGAAAAGTGGTTTTTCAACACTAACCCAAGTGCGAAAAGTGGTTTTTCAACACTATCACAAGTGCAAAAAGTGTTTTTTCCACACTAATACAAGTGCAAAAGTGGTTTCCTGCACCAACACAAGTGCGAAAAGTGGTTTTTCAACACTAACACAAGTGCGAAAAGTGGTTTTTCAACACTATCACAAGTGCAAAAAGTGTTTTTTCCAAACTAATACAAGTGAAAAAGTGGTTTCCTGCACCAACACAAGTGCGAAAAGTGGTTTTTCAACACTAACACAAGTGCGAAAAGTGTTTTTCCACACTAATACAAGTGCAAAAGTGGTTTCCTGCACCAACACAAGTGCGAAAAGTGGTTTTTCAACACTAACCCAAGTGCGAAAAGTGGTTTTTCAACACTATCACAAGTGCAAAAAGTGTTTTTTCCACACTAATACAAGTGCAAAAGTGGTTTCCTGCACCAACACAAGTGCGAAAAGTGGTTTTTCAACACTAACACAAGTGCGAAAAGTGGTTTTTCAACACTATCAGAAGTGCAAAAAGTGTTTTTTCCACACTAATACAAGTGCAAAAGTGGTTTCCTGCACCAACACAAGTGCGAAAAGTGGTTTTTCAACACTAACACAAGTGCGAAATGTGGTTTTTCAACACTAACACAAGTGCGAAAAGTGGTTTTTCAACACTATCACAAGTGCAAAAAGTGTTTTTTCCACACTAATACAAGTGCAAAAGTGGTTTCCTGCACCAACACAAGTGCGAAAAGTGGTTTTTCAACACTAACACAAGTGCGAAAAGTGGTTTTTCAACACTAACACAAGTGCGAAAAGTGGTTTTTCCACACTAATACAAGTGCAAAAGTGGTTTCCTGCACCAACACAAGTGCGAAAAGTGGTTTTTCAACACTAACACAAGTGCGAAAAGTGGTTTTTCCACACTAATACAAGGGCAAAAGTGCTTTCCTGCACCAACACAAGTGCGAAAAGTGGTTTTTCAACACTAACACAAGTGCGAAACGTGGTTTTTCAACACCAACACAAGTGTGAAAAGTGTTTTTTCCACACTAATACAAGTGCAAAAGTGGTTTCCTGCACCAACACAAGTGCGAAAAGTGGTTTTTCAACACTAACACAAGTGCGAAAAGTGGTTTTTCAACACTAACACAAGTGCGAAAAGTGTTTTTTCCACACTAATACAAGTGAAAAAGTGGTTTCCTGCACCAACACAAGTGCGAAATGTGGTTTTTCAACACTAACACAAGTGCGAAAAGTGGTTTTTCAACACTAACACAAGTGCGAAAAATGGTTTTTCAACACTAACACAAGTGCGAAAAGCGGTTTTTCAACACTAACACAAGTGCGAAAAGTGGTTTTTCAACACTAACACAAGTGCGAAAAGTGGTTTCCTGCACCAACACAAGTGCAAAAAGTGGTTTTTCAACACTAACACAAGTGCGAAAAGTGGTTTTTCAACACTAACACAAGTGCGAAAAGTGGTTTTTCAACACTAACACAAGTGCGAAAAGCGGTTTTTCAACACTAACACAAGTGCGAAAAGTGGTTTTTCCACACTAATACAAGTGCAAAAGTGGTTTCCTGCACGAACACAAGTGCGAAAAGTGGTTTTTCAACACTAACACAAGTGCGAAAAGTGGTTTTTCAACACTAACACAAGTGCGAAAAGTGTTTTTTCCACACTAATACAAGTGAAAAAGTGGTTTCCTGCACCAACACAAGTGCGAAAAGTGGTTTTTCAACACTAACACAAGTGCGAAAAGTGGTTTTTCAACACTAACACAAGTGCGAAAAGTGGTTTTTCAACACTAACACAAGTGCGAAAAGCGGTTTTTCAACACTAACACAAGTGTGAAAGGGGGTTTTTCAACACTAACACAAGTGCGAAAAGTGGTTTTTCCACACTAATACAAGTGCAAAAGTGGTTTTCCTGCACCAACACAAGTGCGAAAAGTGGTTTTTCAACACTAACACAAGTGCGAAAAGTGGTTTTTCAACACTAACACAAGTGCGAAAAGTGTTTTTCCACACTAATACAAGTGCAAAAGTGGTTTTTCAACACCAACACAAGTGCGAAAAGTGGTTTTTCAACACTAACACAAGTGCGAAAAGTGGTTTTTCAACACTAACACAAGTGCGAAAAGCAGTTTTTCAACACTAACACAAGTGCGAAAAGTGGTTTTTCAACAATAACACAAGTGCGAAAAGTGGTTTTTCCACACTAATACAAGTGCAAAAGTGGTTTCCTGCACCAACACAAGTGCGAAAAGTGGCTTTTCAACACTAACACAAGTGCGAAAAGTGGTTTTTCAACACTATCACAAGTGCAAAAAGTGTTTTTTCCACACTAATACAAGTGCAAAAGTGGTTTCCTGCACCAATACAAGTGCGAAAAGTGGTTTTTCAACACTAACACAAGTGCAAAAAGTGTTTTTTCCACACTAATACAAGTGCAAAAGTGGTTTCCTGCACCAACACGAGTGCAAAAAGTGGTTTTTCAACACTAACACAAGTGCGAAATGTGGTTTTTCAACACTAACACAAGTGCAAAAAGTGGTTTTTCAACTCTAACACAAGTGCGAAAAGTGGTTTTTCAACACTAACACAAATGCGAAAAGTGGTTTTTCAACTCTATCACAAGTGCGAAAAGTGGTTTTTCCACACTAATACAAGTGCAAAAGTGGTTTCCTGCACCAACACAAGTGCGAAAAGTGGTTTTTCAACACTAACACAAGTGCGAAAAGTGGTTTTTCAACTCTAACACAAGTGCAAAAAGTGGTTTTTCCACACTAATACAAGTGCAAAAGTGGTTTCCTGCACCAACACAAGTGCGAAAAGTGGTTTTTCAACACTAACACAAGTGCGAAAAGTGGTTTCCTGCACTATCACAAGTGCAAAAAGTGTTTTTTCCACACTAATACAAGTGCGAAAAGTGGTTTTTCAACACTATCACAAGTGCAAAAAGTGTTTTTTCCACACTAATACAAGTGCAAAAGTGGTTTCCTGCACCAACACAAGTGCGAAAAGTGGTTTTTCAACACTAACACAAGTGCGAAAAGTGGTTTTTCCACACTAATACAAGTGCAAAAGTGGTTTCCTGCACCAACACAAGTGCGAAATGTGGTTTTTCAACACTAACACAAGTGCGAAAAGTGGTTTTTCAACTCTAACACAAGTGCAAAAAGTGGTTTTTCCACACTAATAAAAGTGCAAAAGTGGTTTCCTGCACCAACACAAGTGCGAAAAGTGGTTTTTCAACACTAACACAAGTGCGAAAAGTGGTTTCCTGCACTATCACAAGTGCAAAAAGTGTTTTTTCCACACTAATACAAGTGCGAAAAGTGGTTTTTCAACACTATCACAAGTGCAAAAAGTGTTTTTTCCACACTAATACAAGTGCGAAAAGTGGTTTTTCAACACCAACACAAGTGCGAAAAGTTGTTTTTCAACACTAACACAAGTGCGAAAAGTGGTTTTTCCACACTAATACAAGTGCAAAAGTGGTTTCCTGCACCAACACAAGTGCGAAAAGTGGTTTTTCAACACTAACACAAGTGCGAAAAGTGGTTTTTCAACACTATCACAAGTGCAAAAAGTGTTTTTTCCACACTAATACAAGTGCAAAAGTGGTTCCCTGCACCAACACAAGTGCGAAAAGTGGTTTTTCAACACTAACACAAGTGCGAAACGTGGTTTTTCAACACTAACACAAGTGCGAAAAGTGTTTTTTCCACACTAATACAAGTGCAAAAGTGGTTTCCTGCACCAACACAACTGCGAAAAGTGGTTTTTCAACACTAACACAAGTGCGAAAAGTGGTTTTTCAACACTAACACAAGTGCGAAAAGTGTTTTTTCCACACTAATACAAGTGAAAAAGTGGTTTCCTGCACCAACACAAGTGCGAAAAGTGGTTTTTCAACACTAACACAAGTGCGAAAAGTGTTTTTCCACACTAATACAAGTGCAAAAGTGGTTTCCTGCACCAACACAAGTGCGAAAAGTGGTTTTTCAACACTAACCCAAGTGCGAAAAGTGGTTTTTCAACACTATCACAAGTGCAAAAAGTGTTTTTTCCACACTAATACAAGTGCAAAAGTGGTTTCCTGCACCAACACAAGTGCGAAAAGTGGTTTTTCAACACTAACACAAGTGCGAAAAGTGGTTTTTCAACACTATCAGAAGTGCAAAAAGTGTTTTTTCCACACTAATACAAGTGCAAAAGTGGTTTCCTGCACCAACACAAGTGCGAAAAGTGGTTTTTCAACACTAACACAAGTGCGAAATGTGGTTTTTCAACACTAACACAAGTGCGAAAAGTGGTTTTTCAACACTATCACAAGTGCAAAAAGTGTTTTTTCCACACTAATACAAGTGCAAAAGTGGTTTCCTGCACCAACACAAGTGCGAAAAGTGGTTTTTCAACACTAACACAAGTGCGAAAAGTGGTTTTTCAACACTAACACAAGTGCGAAAAGTGGTTTTTCCACACTAATACAAGTGCAAAAGTGGTTTCCTGCACCAACACAAGTGCGAAAAGTGGTTTTTCAACACTAACACAAGTGCGAAAAGTGGTTTTTCCACACTAATACAAGTGCGAAAAGTGGTTTCCTGCACCAACACAAGTGCGAAAAGTGGTTTTTCAACACTAACACAAGTGCGAAAAGTGGTTTTTCAACACTAACACAAGTGCGAAAAGTGGTTTTTCAACACTAACACAAGTGCGAAAAGCGGTTTTTCAACACTAACACAAGTGCGAAAAGTGGTTTTTCCACACTAATACAAGTGCAAAAGTGGTTTCCTGCACCAACACAAGTGCGAAAAGTGGTTTTTCAACACTAACACAAGTGCGAAAAGTGGTTTTTTCCACACTAATACAAGTGCAAAAGTGGTTTCCTGCACCAACACAAGTGCGAAAAGTGGTTTTTCAACACTAACACAAGTGCGAAAAGTGGTTTTTCCACACTAATACAAGGGCAAAAGTGCTTTCCTGCACCAACACAAGTGCGAAAAGTGGTTTTTCAACACTAACACAAGTGCGAAACGTGGTTTTTCAACACTAACACAAGTGTGGAAAGTGTTTTTTCCACACTAATACAAGTGCAAAAGTGGTTTCCTGCACGAACACAAGTGCGAAAAGTGGTTTTTCAACACTAACACAAGTGCGAAAAGTGGTTTTTCAACACTAACACAAGTGCGAAAAGTGTTTTTTCCACACTAATACAAGTGAAAAAGTGGTTTCCTGCACCAACACAAGTGCGAAAAGTGCTTTTTCAACACTAACACAAGTGCGAAAAGTGGTTTTTCAACACTAACACAAGTGCGAAAAGTGGTTTTTCAACACTAACACAAGTGCGAAAAGCGGTTTTTCAACACTAACACAAGTGTGAAAGGGGGTTTTTCAACACTAACACAAGTGCGAAAAGTGGTTTTTCCACACTAATACAAGTGCAAAAGTGGTTTTCCTGCACCAACACAAGTGCGAAAAGTGGTTTTTCAACACTAACACAAGTGCGAAAAGTGGTTTTTCAACACTAACACAAGTGCGAAAAGTGTTTTTCCACACTAATACAAGTGCAAAAGTGGTTTCCTGCACCAACACAAGTGCGAAAAGTGGTTTTTCAACACTAACCCAAGTGCGAAAAGTGGTTTTTCAACACTATCACAAGTGCAAAAAGTGTTTTTTCCACACTAATACAAGTGCAAAAGTGGTTTCCTGCACCAACACAAGTGCGAAAAGTGGTTTTTCAACACTAACACAAGTGCGAAAAGTGGTTTTTCAACACTATCACAAGTGCAAAAAGTGTTTTTTCCAAACTAATACAAGTGAAAAAGTGGTTTCCTGCACCAACACAAGTGCGAAAAGTGGTTTTTCAACACTAACACAAGTGCGAAAAGTGTTTTTCCACACTAATACAAGTGCAAAAGTGGTTTCCTGCACCAACACAAGTGCGAAAAGTGGTTTTTCAACACTAACCCAAGTGCGAAAAGTGGTTTTTCAACACTATCACAAGTGCAAAAAGTGTTTTTTCCACACTAATACAAGTGCAAAAGTGGTTTCCTGCACCAACACAAGTGCGAAAAGTGGTTTTTCAACACTAACACAAGTGCGAAAAGTGGTTTTTCAACACTATCAGAAGTGCAAAAAGTGTTTTTTCCACACTAATACAAGTGCAAAAGTGGTTTCCTGCACCAACACAAGTGCGAAAAGTGGTTTTTCAACACTAACACAAGTGCGAAATGTGGTTTTTCAACACTAACACAAGTGCGAAAAGTGGTTTTTCAACACTATCACAAGTGCAAAAAGTGTTTTTTCCACACTAATACAAGTGCAAAAGTGGTTTCCTGCACCAACACAAGTGCGAAAAGTGGTTTTTCAACACTAACACAAGTGCGAAAAGTGGTTTTTCAACACTAACACAAGTGCGAAAAGTGGTTTTTCCACACTAATACAAGTGCAAAAGTGGTTTCCTGCACCAACACAAGTGCGAAAAGTGGTTTTTCAACACTAACACAAGTGCGAAAAGTGGTTTTTCCACACTAATACAAGGGCAAAAGTGCTTTCCTGCACCAACACAAGTGCGAAAAGTGGTTTTTCAACACTAACACAAGTGCGAAACGTGGTTTTTCAACACTAACACAAGTGTGAAAAGTGTTTTTTCCACACTAATACAAGTGCAAAAGTGGTTTCCTGCACCAACACAAGTGCGAAAAGTGGTTTTTCAACACTAACACAAGTGCGAAAAGTGGTTTTTCAACACTAACACAAGTGCGAAAAGTGTTTTTTCCACACTAATACAAGTGAAAAAGTGGTTTCCTGCACCAACACAAGTGCGAAATGTGGTTTTTCAACACTAACACAAGTGCGAAAAGTGGTTTTTCAACACTAACACAAGTGCGAAAAATGGTTTTTCAACACTAACACAAGTGCGAAAAGCGGTTTTTCAACACTAACACAAGTGCGAAAAGTGGTTTTTCAACACTAACACAAGTGCGAAAAGTGGTTTCCTGCACCAACACAAGTGCAAAAAGTGGTTTTTCAACACTAACACAAGTGCGAAAAGTGGTTTTTCAACACTAACACAAGTGCGAAAAGTGGTTTTTCAACACTAACACAAGTGCGAAAAGCGGTTTTTCAACACTAACACAAGTGCGAAAAGTGGTTTTTCCACACTAATACAAGTGCAAAAGTGGTTTCCTGCACCAACACAAGTGCGAAAAGTGGTTTTTCAACACTAACACAAGTGCGAAAAGTGGTTTTTCCACACTAATACAAGTGCAAAAGTGGTTTCCTGCACCAACACAAGTGCGAAAAGTGGTTTTTCAACACTAACACAAGTGCGAAAAGTGGTTTTTCCACACTAATACAAGGGCAAAAGTGCTTTCCTGCACCAACACAAGTGCGAAAAGTGGTTTTTCAACACTAACACAAGTGCGAAACGTGGTTTTTCAACACTAACACAAGTGTGAAAAGTGTTTTTTCCACACTAATACAAGTGCAAAAGTGGTTTCCTGCACGAACACAAGTGCGAAAAGTGGTTTTTCAACACTAACACAAGTGCGAAAAGTGGTTTTTCAACACTAACACAAGTGCAAAAAGTGTTTTTTCCACACTAATACAAGTGAAAAAGTGGTTTCCTGCACCAACACAAGTGCGAAAAGTGGTTTTTCAACACTAACACAAGTGCGAAAAGTGGTTTTTCAACACTAACACAAGTGCGAAAAGTGGTTTTTCAACACTAACACAAGTGCGAAAAGCGGTTTTTCAACACTAACACAAGTGTGAAAGGGGGTTTTTCAACACTAACACAAGTGCGAAAAGTGGTTTTTCCACACTAATACAAGTGCAAAAGTGGTTTTCCTGCACCAACACAAGTGCGAAAAGTGGTTTTTCAACACTAACACAAGTGCGAAAACTGGTTTTTCATCACTATCACAAGTGCGAAAAGTGGTTTTTCCACACTAATACAAGTGCGAAACTGGTTTCCTGCACCAACACGAGTGCGAAAAGTGGTTTTTCAACACTAACACAAGTGCGAAATGTGGTTTTTCAACACTAACACAAATGCGTAAAGTGGTTTTTCAACTCTAACACAAGTGCGAAAAGTGGTTTTTCCACACTAATACAAGTGCAAAAGTGGTTTCCTGCACCAACACAAGTGCGAAAAGTGGTTTTTCAACACTAACACAAGTGCGAAAAGTGGTTTTTCAACTCTAACACAAGTGCAAAAAGTGGTTTTTCCACACTAATACAAGTGCAAAAGTGGTTTCCTGCACCAACACAAGTGCGAAAAGTGGTTTTTCAACACTAACACAAGTGCGAAAAGTGGTTTCCTGCACTATCACAAGTGCAAAAAGTGTTTTTCCACACTAATACAAGTGCGAAAAGTGGTTTTTCAACACTATCACAAGTGCAAAAAGTGTTTTTTCCACACTAATACAAGTGCAAAAGTGGTTTCCTGCACCAACACAAGTGCGAAAAGTGGTTTTTCAACACTAACACAAGTGCGAAAAGTGGTTTTTCCACACTAATACAAGTGCAAAAGTGGTTTCCTGCACCAACACAAGTGCGAAAAGTGGTTTTTCAACACTAACACAAGTGCGAAAAGTGGTTTTTCAACACTATCACAAGTGCAAAAAGTGTTTTTTCCACACTAATACAAGTGCAAAAGTGGTTTCCTGCACCAACACAAGTGCGAAAAGTGGTTTTTCAACACTAACACAAGTGCGAAAAGTGGTTTTTCCACACTAATACAAGTGCAAAAGTGGTTTCCTGCACCAACACAAGTGCGAAAAGTGGTTTTTCAACACTAACACAAGTGCGAAAAGTGGTTTTTCCACACTAATACAAGGGCAAAAGTGCTTTCCTGCACCAACACAAGTGCGAAAAGTGGTTTTTCAACACTAACACAAGTGCGAAACGTGGTTTTTGAACACTAACACAAGTGTGAAAAGTGTCTTTTCCACACTAATACAAGTGCAAAAGTGGTTTCCTGCACCAACACAAGTGCGAAAAGTGGTTTTTCAACACTAACACAAGTGCGAAAAGTGGTTTTTCAACACTAACACAAGTGCGAAAAGTGGTTTTTCAACACTAACACAAGTGCGAAAAGCGGTTTTCCAACACTAACACAAGTGTGAAAGGGGGGTTTTCAACACTAACACAAGTGCGAAAAGTGGTTTTTCCACACTAATACAAGTGCAAAAGTGGTTTTCCTGCACCAACACAAGTGCGAAAAGTGGTTTTTCAACACTAACACAAGTGCGAAAAGTGGTTTTTCAACACTAACACAAGTGTGAAAAGTGTTTTTCCACACTAATACAAGTGCAAAAGTGGTTTCCTGCACCAACACAAGTGCGAAAAGTGGTTTTTCAACACTAACCCAAGTGCGAAAAGTGGTTTTTCAACACTATCACAAGTGCAAAAAGTGTTTTTTCCACACTAATACAAGTGCAAAAGTGGTTTCCTGCACCAACACAAGTGCGAAAAGTGGTTTTTCAACACTAACACAAGTGCGAAAAGTGGTTTTTCAACACTATCAGAAGTGCAAAAAGTGTTTTTTCCACACTAATACAAGTGCAAAAGTGGTTTCCTGCACCAACACAAGTGCGAAAAGTGGTTTTTCAACACTAACACAAGTGCGAAAAGTGGTTTTTCAACACTAACACAAATGCGAAAAGTGGTTTTTCCACACTAATACAAGTGCAAAAGTGGTTTCCTGCACCAACACAAGTGCAAAAAGTGTTTTTTCCACACTAATACAAGTGCAAAAGTGGTTTCCTGCACCAACACAAGTGCTAAAAGTGGTTTTTCAACACTAACACAAGTGCGAAATGTGGTTTTTCAACACTAACACAAGTGCGAAAAGTGCTTTTTCAACACTAACACAAGTGCGAAAAGTGGTTTTTCCACACTAATACAAGTGCAAAAGTGGTTTTCTGCACCAACACAAGGGCGAAAAGTGGTTTTTCAACACTAACACAAGTGCGAAAAGTGGTTTTTCAACACTATCACAAGTGCAAAAAGTGGTTTTTCCACACTAATACAAGTGCAAAAGTGGTTTCCTGCACCACACAAGTGCGAAAAGTGGTTTTTCCACACTAATACAAGTGCAAAAGTGGTTTCCTGCACCAACACAAGTGCGAAAAGTGGTTTTTCAACAATATCACAAGTGCAAAAAGTGTTTTTTCCACACTAATACAAGTGCAAAAGTGGTTTCCTGCACCAACACAAGTGCGAAAAGTGGTTTTTCAACACTAACACAAGTGCGAAATGTGGTTTTCAACACTAACACAAGTGCGAAAAGTGCTTTTTCAACACTAACACAAGTGCGAAAAGTGGTTTTTCCACACTAATACAAGTGCAAAAGTGGTTTTCTGCACCAACACAAGGGCGAAAAGTGGTTTTTCAACACTAACACAAGTGCGAAAAGTGGTTTTTCAACACTATCACAAGTGCAAAAAGTGTTTTTTCCACACTAATACAAGTGCAAAAGTGGTTTCCTGTACCAACACAAGTGCGAAAAGTGGTTTTTCAACACTAACACAAGTGCGAAAAGTGGTTTTTCAACACTAACACAAGTGCGAAAAGTGGTTTTTCCACACTAATACAAGTGCAAAAGTGGTTTCCTGCACCAACACAAGTGCGAAAAGTGGTTTTTCAACACTAACACAAGTGCGAAAAGTGGTTTTTCAACACTATC
The DNA here is from genome assembly GCF_964187855.1 of Myxine glutinosa. Lineage (NCBI taxonomy): Eukaryota > Metazoa > Chordata > Myxini > Myxiniformes > Myxinidae > Myxine > Myxine glutinosa. Next base: position 28,996 of record NW_027618277.1, read on the forward strand.
ACAAGTGCAAAAAGTGTTTTTTCCACACTAATACAAGTGCAAAAGTGGTTTCCTGCACCAACACAAGTGCGAAAAGTGGTTTTTCAACACTAACACAAGTGCGAAACGTGGTTTTTCAACACTAACACAAGTGCGAAAAGTGTTTTTTCCACACTAATACAAGTGCAAAAGTGGTTTCCTGCACCAACACAACTGCGAAAAGTGGTTTTTCAACACTAACACAAGTGCGAAAAGTGGTTTTTCAACACTAACACAAGTGCGAAAAGTGTTTTTTCTACACTAATACAAGTGAAAAAGTGGTTTCCTGCACCAACACAAGTGCGAAAAGTGGTTTTTCAACACTAACACAAGTGCGAAAAGTGGTTTTTCAACACTAACACAAGTGTGAAAAGTGGTTTTTCAACACTAACACAAGTGCGAAAAGTGGTTTTTCAACAATAACACAAGTGCGAAAAGTGGTTTTTCAACACTAACACAAGTGCGAAAAGTGGTTTTTCAACAATAACACAAGTGCGAAAAGTGGTTTTTCAACACTAACACAAGTGTGAAAAGCAGTTTTTCAACACTAACACAAGTGTGAAAAGTGGTTTTTCAACACTAACACAAGTGCGAAAAGTGGTTTTTCAACAATAACACAAGTGCGAAAAGTGGTTTTTCCACACTAATACAAGTGCAAAAGTGGTTTCCTGCACCAACACAAGTGCGAAAAGTGGTTTTTCAACACTAACACAAGTGCGAAAAGTGGTTTTTCAACACTAACACAAGTGCGAAAAGTGTTTTTTTCCACACTAATACAAGTGCAAAAGTGGTTTCCTGCACCAACACAAGTGCGAAAAGTGGTTTTTCAACACTAACCCAAGTGCGAAAAGTGGTTTTTCAACAATATCACAAGTGCAAAAAGTGTTTTTTTCACACTAATACAAGTGCAAAAGTGGTTTCCTGCACCAACACAAGTGCGAAAAGTGGTTTTTCAACACTAACACAAGTGCGAAAAGTGGTTTTTCAACACTATCACAAGTGCAAAAAGTGTTTTTTCCACACTAATACAAGTGCAAAAGTGGTTTCCTGCACCAATACAAGTGCGAAAAGTGGTTTTTCAACACTAATACAAGTGCGAAAAGTGTTTTTTCCACACTAATACAAGTGCAAAAGTGGTTTCCTGCACCAACACGAGTGCGAAAAGTGGTTTTTCAACACTAACACAAGTGCGAAATGTGGTTTTTCAACACTAATACAAGTGCAAAAGTGGTTTCCTGCACCAACACAAGTGCGAAAAGTGGTTTTTCAACACTAACACAAGTGCGAAAAGTGGTTTTTCAACACTAACACAAGTGCGAAAAGTGGTTTTCCACACTAATACAAGTGCAAAAGTGGTTTCCTGCACCAACACAAGTGCGAAAAGTGGTTTTTCAACACTAACACAAGTGCGAAAAGTGGTTTTTCAACACTATCACAAGTGCAAAAAGTGTTTTTTCCACACTAATACAAGTGCAAAAGTGGTTGTCCTGCACCAACACAAGTGCGAAAAGTGGTTTTTCAACACTAACACAAGTGCGAAAAGTGGTTTTTCAACACTAACACAAGTGCGAAAAGTGGTTTTTCCACACTAATACAAGTGCAAAAGTGGTTTCCTGCACCAACACAAGTGCGAAAAGTGGTTTTTCCACACTAATACAAGTGCAAAAGTGGTTTCCTGCACCAACACAAGTGCCAAAAGTGGTTTTTCAACACTAACACAAGTGCGAAAAGTGGTTTTTCCACACTAATACAAGTGCAAAAGTGGTTTCCTGCACCAACACAAGTGCGAAAAGTGGTTTTTCAACACTAACACAAGTGCGAAAAGTGGTTTTTCAACACTATCACAAGTGCAAAAAGTGTTTTTTCCACACTAATACAAGTGCAAAAGTGGTTTCCTGCACCAACACAAGTGCGAAAAGTGGTTTTTCAACACTAACACAAGTGCGAAAAGTGGTTTTTCAACACTAACACAAGTGCGAAAAGTGGTTTTTTCCACACTAATACAAGTGCAAAAGTGGTTTCCTGCACCAACACAAGTGCGAAATGTGGTTTTTCAACACTAACACAAGTGCGAAAAGTGGTTTTTCCACACTAATACAAGGGCAAAAAGTGCTTTCCTGCACCAACACAAGTGCGAAAAGTGGTTTTTCAACACTAACACAAGTGCGAAACGTGGTTTTTCAACACTAACACAAGTGTGAAAAGTGTTTTTTCCACACTAATACAAGTGCAAAAGTGGTTTCCTGCACCAACACAAGTGCGAAAAGTGGTTTTTCAACACTAACACAAGTGCGAAAAGTGGTTTTTCAACACTAACACAAGTGCGAAAAGTGTTTTTTCCACACTAATACAAGTGAAAAAGTGGTTTCCTGCACCAACACAAGTGCGAAAAGTGGTTTTTCAACACTAACACAAGTGCGAAAAGTGGTTTTTCAACACTAACACAAGTGCGAAAAGTGGTTTTTCAACACTAACACAAGTGCGAAAAGCGGTTTTTCAACACTAACACAAGTGCGAAAAGTGGTTTTTCAACACTAACACAAGTGCAAAAAGTGGTTTCCTGCACCAACACAAGTGCGAAAAGTGGTTTTTCAACACTAACACAAGTGCGAAAAGTGGTTTTTCAACACTAACACAAGTGCGAAAAGTGGTTTTTCAACACTAACACAAGTGCGAAAAGCGGTTTTTCAACACTAACACAAGTGCGAAAAGTGGTTTTTCCACACTAATACAAGTGCAAAAGTGGTTTCCTGCACCAACACAAGTGCGAAAAGTGGTTTTTCAACACTAACACAAGTGCGAAAAGTGGTTTTTCAACACTATCACAAGTGCAAAAAGTGTTTTTTCCACACTAATACAAGTGCAAAAGTGGTTTCCTGCATCAACACAAGTGCGAAAAGTGGTTTTTCAACACTAACACAAGTGCGAAAAGTGGTTTTTCAACACTAACACAAGTGCGAAAAGTGGTTTTTCCACACTAATACAAGTGCAAAAGTGGTTTCCTGCACCAACACAAGTGCGAAAAGTGGTTTTTCCACACTAATACAAGTGCAAAAGTGGTTTCCTGCACCAACACAAGTGCGAAAAGTGGTTTTTCAACACTATCACAAGTGCAAAAAGTGTTTTTTCCACACTAATACAAGTGCAAAAGTGGTTTCCTGCACCAAGACAAGTGCGAAAAGTGGTTTTTCAACACTAACACAAGTGCGAAATGTGGTTTTTCAACACTAACACAAGTGCGAAAAGTGGTTTTTCAACACTAACACAAGTGCGAAAAGTGGTTTTTCCACACTAATACAAGTGCAAAAGTGGTTTTCTGCACCAACACAAGGGCGAAAAGTGGTTTTTCAACACTAACACAAGTGCGAAAAGTGGTTTTTCAACACTATCACAAGTGCAAAAAGTGTTTTTTCCACACTAATACAAGTGCAAAAGTGGTTTCCTGTACCAACACAAGTGCGAAAAGTGGTTTTTCAACACTAACACAAGTGCGAAAACTGGTTTTTCAACACTATCACAAGTGCGAAAAGTGGTTTTTCAACACCAACACAAGTGCGAAAAGTGGTTTTTCAACACTAATACAAGTGCAAAAGTGGTTTCCTGCACCAACACAAGTGCGAAAAGTGGTTTTTCAACACTAACACAAGTGCGAAAAGTGGTTTTTCAACACTATCACAAGTGCAAAAAGTGTTTTTTCCACACTAATACAAGTGCAAAAGTGGTTTCCTGCACCAACACAAGTGCGAAAAGTGGTTTTTCAACACTAACACAAGTGCGAAACGTGGTTTTTCAACACTGACACAAGTGCGAAAAGTGTTTTTTCCACACTAATACAAGTGCAAAAGTGGTTTCCTGCACCAACACAACTGCGAAAAGTGGTTTTTCAACACTAACACAAGTGCGAAAAGTGGTTTTTCAACACTAACACAAGTGCGAAAAGTGTTTTTTCTACACTAATACAAGTGAAAAAGTGGTTTCCTGCACCAACACAAGTGCGAAAAGTGGTTTTTCAACACTAACACAAGTGCGAAAAGTGGTTTTTCAACACTAACACAAGTGTGAAAAGTTGTTTTTCAACACTAACACAAGTGCGAAAAGCGGTTTTTCAACAATAACACAAGTGCGAAAAGTGGTTTTTCAACACTAACACAAGTGCGAAAAGTGGTTTTTCAACAATAACACAAGTGCGAAAAGTGGTTTTTCAACACTAACACAAGTGTGAAAAGCGGTTTTTCAACACTAACACAAGTGTGAAAAGTGGTTTTTCAACACTAACACAAGTGCGAAAAGTGGTTTTTCAACAATAACACAAGTGCGAAAAGTGGTTTTTCCACACTAATACAAGTGCAAAAGTGGTTTCCTGCACCAACACAAGTGCGAAAAGTGGTTTTTCAACACTAACACAAGTGCGAAAAGTGGTTTTTCAACACTAACACAAGTGCGAAAAGTGTTTTTTCCACACTAATACAAGTGCAAAAGTGGTTTCCTGCACCAACACAAGTGCGAAAAGTGGTTTTTCAACACTAACCCAAGTGCGAAAAGTGGTTTTTCAACAATATCACAAGTGCAAAAAGTGTTTTTTTCACACTAATACAAGTGCAAAAGTGGTTTCCTGCACCAACACAAGTGCGAAAAGTGGTTTTTCAACACTAACACAAGTGCGAAAAGTGGTTTTTCAACACTATCACAAGTGCAAAAAGTGTTTTTTCCACACTAATACAAGTGCAAAAGTGGTTTCCTGCACCAATACAAGTGCGAAAAGTGGTTTTTCAACACTAATACAAGTGCGAAAAGTGTTTTTTCCACACTAATACAAGTGCAAAAGTGGTTTCCTGCACCAACACGAGTGCGAAAAGTGGTTTTTCAACACTAACACAAGTGCGAAATGTGGTTTTTCAACACTAATACAAGTGCAAAAGTGGTTTCCTGCACCAACACAAGTGCGAAAAGTGGTTTTTCAACACTAACACAAGTGCGAAAAGTGGTTTTTCAACACTAACACAAGTGCGAAAAGTGGTTTTCCACACTAATACAAGTGCAAAAGTGGTTTCCTGCACCAACACAAGTGCGAAAAGTGGTTTTTCAACACTAACACAAGTGCGAAAAGTGGTTTTTCAACACTATCACAAGTGCAAAAAGTGTTTTTTCCACACTAATACAAGTGCAAAAGTGGTTGTCCTGCACCAACACAAGTGCGAAAAGTGGTTTTTCAACACTAACACAAGTGCGAAAAGTGGTTTTTCAACACTAACACAAGTGCGAAAAGTGGTTTTTCCACACTAATACAAGTGCAAAAGTGGTTTCCTGCACCAACACAAGTGCGAAAAGTGGTTTTTCCACACTAATACAAGTGCAAAAGTGGTTTCCTGCACCAACACAAGTGCCAAAAGTGGTTTTTCAACACTAACACAAGTGCGAAAAGTGGTTTTTCCACACTAATACAAGTGCAAAAGTGGTTTCCTGCACCAACACAAGTGCGAAAAGTGGTTTTTCAACACTAACACAAGTGCGAAAAGTGGTTTTTCAACACTATCACAAGTGCAAAAAGTGTTTTTTCCACACTAATACAAGTGCAAAAGTGGTTTCCTGCACCAACACAAGTGCGAAAAGTGGTTTTTCAACACTAACACAAGTGCGAAAAGTGGTTTTTCAACACTAACACAAGTGCGAAAAGTGGTTTTTCCACACTAATACAAGTGCAAAAGTGGTTTCCTGCACCAACACAAGTGCGAAAAGTGGTTTTTCAACACTAACACAAGTGCGAAAAGTGGTTTTTCCACACTAATACAAGGGCAAAGTGCTTTCCTGCACCAACACAAGTGCGAAAAGTGGTTTTTCAACACTAACACAAGTGCGAAACGTGGTTTTTCAACACTAACACAAGTGTGAAAAGTGTTTTTTCCACACTAATACAAGTGCAAAAGTGGTTTCCTGCACCAACACAAGTGCGAAAAGTGGTTTTTCAACACTAACACAAGTGCGAAAAGTGGTTTTTCAACACTAACACAAGTGCGAAAAGTGTTTTTTCCACACTAATACAAGTGAAAAAGTGGTTTCCTGCACCAACACAAGTGCGAAAAGTGGTTTTTCAACACTAACACAAGTGCGAAAAGTGGTTTTTCAACACTAACACAAGTGCGAAAAGTGGTTTTTCAACACTAACACAAGTGCGAAAAGCGGTTTTTCAACACTAACACAAGTGCGAAAAGTGGTTTTTCAACACTAACACAAGTGCAAAAAGTGGTTTCCTGCACCAACACAAGTGCGAAAAGTGGTTTTTCAACACTAACACAAGTGCGAAAAGTGGTTTTTCAACACTAACACAAGTGCGAAAAGTGGTTTTTCAACACTAACACAAGTGCGAAAAGCGGTTTTTCAACACTAACACAAGTGCGAAAAGTGGTTTTTCCACACTAATACAAGTGCAAAAGTGGTTTCCTGCACCAACACAAGTGCGAAAAGTGGTTTTTCAACACTAACACAAGTGCGAAAAGTGGTTTTTCAACACTATCACAAGTGCAAAAAGTGTTTTTTCCACACTAATACAAGTGCAAAAGTGGTTTCCTGCACCAACACAAGGTCGAAAAGTGGTTTTTCAACACTAACACAAGTACGAAAAGTGGTTTTTCAACACTAACACAAGTGCGAAAAGTGGTTTTTCCATACTAATACAAGTGCAAAAGTGGTTTCCTGCACCAACACAAGTGCGAAAAGTGGTTTTTCCACACTAATACAAGTGCAAAAGTGGTTTCCTGCACCAACACGAGTGCGAAAAGTGGTTTTTCAACACTATCACAAGTGCAAAAAGTGTTTTTTCCACACTAATACAAGTGCAAAAGTGGTTTCCTGCACCAAGACAAGTGCGAAAAGTGGTTTTTCAACACTAACACAAGTGCGAAATGTGGTTTTTCAACACTAACACAAGTGCGAAAAGTGGTTTTTCAACACTAACACAAGTGCGAAAAGTGGTTTTTCCACACTAATACAAGTGCAAAAGTGGTTTTCTGCACCAACACAAGGGCGAAAAGTGGTTTTTCAACACTAACACAAGTGCGAAAAGTGGTTTTTCAACACTATCACAAGTGCAAAAAGTGTTTTTTCCACACTAATACAAGTGCAAAAGTGGTTTCCTGTACCAACACAAGTGCGAAAAGTGGTTTTTCAACACTAACACAAGTGCGAAAACTGGTTTTTCAACACTATCACAAGTGCGAAAAGTGGTTTTTCAACACCAACACAAGTGCGAAAAGTGGTTTTTCAACACTAACACAAGTGCGAAAAGTGGTTTTTCAACACTAACACAAGTGCGAAAAGTGGTTTTTCCACACTAATACAAGTGCAAAAGTGGTTTCCTGCACCAACACAAGTGCGAAAAGTGGTTTTTCCACACTAATACAAGTGCCAAAGTGGTTTCCTGCACCAACACAAGTGCGAAAAGTGGTTTTTCAACACTATCACAAGTGCAAAAAGTGTTTTTTCCACACTAATACAAGTGCAAAAGTGGTTTCCTGCACCAACACAAGTGCGAAAAGTGGTTTTTCAACACTAACACAAGTGCGAAATGTGGTTTTTCAACACTAACACAAGTGCGAAAAGTGGTTTTTCAACACTAACACAAGTGCGAAAAGTGGTTTTTCCACACTAATACAAGTGCAAAAGTGGTTTTCTGCACCAACACAAGGGCGAAAAGTGGTTTTTCAACACTAACACAAGTGCAAAAAGTGGTTTTTCAACACTATCACAAGTGCAAAAAGTGTTTTTTCCACACTAATACAAGTGCAAATGTGGTTTCCTGTACCAACACAAGTGCGAAAAGTGGTTTTTCAACACTAACACAAGTGCGAAAACTGGTTTTTCAACACTATCACAAGTGCGAAAAGTGGTTTTTCCACACTAATACAAGTGCAAAAGTGGTTTCCTGCACCAACACAAGTGCGAAAAGTGGTTTTTCAACACTAACACAAGTGCGAAAAGTGGTTTTTCAACACTAACACAAGTGCGAAAAGTGGTTTTTCCACACTAATACAAGTGCAAAAGTGGTTTCCTGCACCAACACAAGTGCGAAAAGTGGTTTTTCAACACTAACACAAGTGCGAAAAGTGGTTTTTCAACACTATCACAAGTGCAAAAAGTGTTTTTTCCACACTAATACAAGTGCAAAAGTGGTTTCCTGCACCAACACAAGTGCGAAAAGTGGTTTTTCAACACTAACACAAGTGCAAAAAGTGGTTTTTCAACACTAACACAAGTGCGAAAAGTGGTTTTTCCACACTAATACAAGTGCAAAAGTGGTTTCCTGCACCAACACAAGTGCGAAAAGTGGTTTTTCAACACTAACACAAGTGCGAAAAGTGGTTTTCCCACACTAATACAAGGGCAAAAGTGCTTTCCTGCACCAACACAAGTGCGAAAAGTGGTTTTCCCACACTAATACAAGGGCAAAAGTGCTTTCCTGCACCAACACAAGTGCGAAAAGTGGTTTTTCAACACTAACACAAGTGCGAAACGTGGTTTTTCAACACTAACACAAGTGCGAAAAGTCTTTTTTCCACACTAATACAAGTGCAAAAGTGGTTTCCTGCACCAACACAACTGCGAAAAGTGGGTTTTCAACACTAACACAAGTGCGAAAAGTGGTTTTTCAACACTAACACAAGTGCGAAAAGTGTTTTTTCCACACTAATACAAGTGAAAAAGTGGTTTCCTGCACCAACACAAGTGCGAAAAGTGGTTTTTCAACACTAACACAAGTGCGAAAAGTGGTTTTTCAACACTAACACAAGTGCAAAAAGTGGTTTTTCAACACTAACACAAGTGCGAAAAGCGGTTTTTCAACACTAACACAAGTGCGAAAAGTGGTTTTTCCACACTAATACAAGTGCGAAAAGTGGTTTTTCCACACTAATACAAGTGCAAAAGTGGTTTCCTGCACCAACACAAGTGCGAAAAGTGGTTTTTCAACACTAACACAAGTGCGAAAAGTGGTTTTTCAACACTAACACAAGTGCGAAAAGTGTTTTTTCCACACTAATACAAGTGCAAAAGTGGTTTCCTGCACCAACACAAGTGCGAAAAGTGGTTTTTCAACACAAACCCAAGTGCGAAAAGTGGTTTTTCAACAATATCACAAGTGCAAAAAGTGTTTTTTCCACACTAATACAAGTGCAAAAGTGGTTTCCTGCACCAACACAAGTGCGAAAAGTGGTTTTTCAACACTAACACAAGTGCGAAAAGTGGTTTTTCAACACTATCACAAGTGCAAAAAGTGTTTTTTCCACACTAATACAAGTGCAAAAGTGGTTTCCTGCACCAATACAAGTGCGAAAAGTGGTTTTTCAACACTAACACAAGTGCGAAAAGTGTTTTTTCCACACTAATACAAGTGCAAAAGTGGTTTCCTGCACCAACACGAGTGCGAAAAGTGGTTTTTCAACACTAACACAAGTGCGAAATGTGGTTTTTCAACACTAACACAAGTGCGAAAAGTGGTTTTTCAACACTATCACAAGTGCAAAAAGTGTTTTTTCCACACTAATACAAGTGCAAAAGTGGTTTCCTGCACCAACACAAGTGCGAAAAGTGGTTTTTCAACACTAACACAAGTGCGAAAAGTGGTTTTTTCAACACTAACACAAGTGCGAAAAGTGGTTTTTCCACACTAATACAAGTGCAAAAGTGGTTTCCTGCACCAACACAAGTGCGAAAAGTGGTTTTTCCACACTAATACAAGTGCAAAAGTGGTTTCCTGCACCAACACAAGTGCGAAAAGTGGTTTTTCAACACTATCACAAGTGCAAAAAGTGTTTTTTCCACACTAATACAAGTGCAAAAGTGGTTTCCTGCACCAAGACAAGTGCGAAAAGTGGTTTTTCAACACTAACACAAGTGCGAAATGTGGTTTTTCAACACTAACACAAGTGCGAAAAGTGGTTTTTCAACACTAACACAAGTGCGAAAAGTGGTTTTTCCACACTAATACAAGTGCAAAAGTGGTTTTCTGCACCAACACAAGGGCGAAAAGTGGTTTTTCAACACTAACACAAGTGCGAAAAGTGGTTTTTCAACACTATCACAAGTGCAAAAAGTGTTTTTTCCACACTAATACAAGTGCAAAAGTGGTTTCCTGTACCAACACAAGTGCGAAAAGTGGTTTTTCAACACTAACACAAGTGCGAAAACTGGTTTTTCAACACTATCACAAGTGCGAAAAGTGGTTTTTCAACACCAACACAAGTGCGAAAAGTGGTTTTTCAACACTAATACAAGTGCAAAAGTGGTTTCCTGCACCAACACAAGTGCGAAAAGTGGTTTTTCAACACTAACACAAGTGCGAAAAGTGGTTTTTCAACACTATCACAAGTGCAAAAAGTGTTTTTTCCACACTAATACAAGTGCAAAAGTGGTTTCCTGCACCAACACAAGTGCGAAAAGTGGTTTTTCAACACTAACACAAGTGCGAAACGTGGTTTTTCAACACTAACACAAGTGCGAAAAGTGTTTTTTCCACACTAATACAAGTGCAAAAGTGGTTTCCTGCACCAACACAACTGCGAAAAGTGGTTTTTCAACACTAACACAAGTGCGAAAAGTGGTTTTTCAACACTAACACAAGTGCGAAAAGTGTTTTTTCTACACTAATACAAGTGAAAAAGTGGTTTCCTGCACCAACACAAGTGCGAAAAGTGGTTTTTCAACACTAACACAAGTGCGAAAAGTGGTTTTTCAACACTAACACAAGTGTGAAAAGTTGTTTTTCAACACTAACACAAGTGCGAAAAGCGGTTTTTCAACAATAACACAAGTGCGAAAAGTGGTTTTTCAACACTAACACAAGTGCGAAAAGTGGTTTTTCAACAATAACACAAGTGCGAAAAGTGGTTTTTCAACACTAACACAAGTGTGAAAAGCGGTTTTTCAACACTAACACAAGTGTGAAAAGTGGTTTTTCAACACTAACACAAGTGCGAAAAGTGGTTTTTCAACAATAACACAAGTGCGAAAAGTGGTTTTTCCACACTAATACAAGTGCAAAAGTGGTTTCCTGCACCAACACAAGTGCGAAAAGTGGTTTTTCAACACTAACACAAGTGCGAAAAGTGGTTTTTCAACACTAACACAAGTGCGAAAAGTGTTTTTTCCACACTAATACAAGTGCAAAAGTGGTTTCCTGCACCAACACAAGTGCGAAAAGTGGTTTTTCAACACTAACCCAAGTGCGAAAAGTGGTTTTTCAACAATATCACAAGTGCAAAAAGTGTTTTTTTCACACTAATACAAGTGCAAAAGTGGTTTCCTGCACCAACACAAGTGCGAAAAGTGGTTTTTCAACACTAACACAAGTGCGAAAAGTGGTTTTTCAACACTATCACAAGTGCAAAAAGTGTTTTTTCCACACTAATACAAGTGCAAAAGTGGTTTCCTGCACCAATACAAGTGCGAAAAGTGGTTTTTCAACACTAATACAAGTGCGAAAAGTGTTTTTTCCACACTAATACAAGTGCAAAAGTGGTTTCCTGCACCAACACGAGTGCGAAAAGTGGTTTTTCAACACTAACACAAGTGCGAAATGTGGTTTTTCAACACTAATACAAGTGCAAAAGTGGTTTCCTGCACCAACACAAGTGCGAAAAGTGGTTTTTCAACACTAACACAAGTGCGAAAAGTGGTTTTTCAACACTAACACAAGTGCGAAAAGTGGTTTTCCACACTAATACAAGTGCAAAAGTGGTTTCCTGCACCAACACAAGTGCGAAAAGTGGTTTTTCAACACTAACACAAGTGCGAAAAGTGGTTTTTCAACACTATCACAAGTGCAAAAAGTGTTTTTTCCACACTAATACAAGTGCAAAAGTGGTTGTCCTGCACCAACACAAGTGCGAAAAGTGGTTTTTCAACACTAACACAAGTGCGAAAAGTGGTTTTTCAACACTAACACAAGTGCGAAAAGTGGTTTTTCCACACTAATACAAGTGCAAAAGTGGTTTCCTGCACCAACACAAGTGCGAAAAGTGGTTTTTCCACACTAATACAAGTGCAAAAGTGGTTTCCTGCACCAACACAAGTGCCAAAAGTGGTTTTTCAACACTAACACAAGTGCGAAAAGTGGTTTTTCCACACTAATACAAGTGCAAAAGTGGTTTCCTGCACCAACACAAGTGCGAAAAGTGGTTTTTCAACACTAACACAAGTGCGAAAAGTGGTTTTTCAACACTATCACAAGTGCAAAAAGTGTTTTTTCCACACTAATACAAGTGCAAAAGTGGTTTCCTGCACCAACACAAGTGCGAAAAGTGGTTTTTCAACACTAACACAAGTGCGAAAAGTGGTTTTTCAACACTAACACAAGTGCGAAAAGTGGTTTTTCCACACTAATACAAGTGCAAAAGTGGTTTCCTGCACCAACACAAGTGCGAAAAGTGGTTTTTCAACACTAACACAAGTGCGAAAAGTGGTTTTTCCACACTAATACAAGGGCAAAGTGCTTTCCTGCACCAACACAAGTGCGAAAAGTGGTTTTTCAACACTAACACAAGTGCGAAACGTGGTTTTTCAACACTAACACAAGTGTGAAAAGTGTTTTTTCCACACTAATACAAGTGCAAAAGTGGTTTCCTGCACCAACACAAGTGCGAAAAGTGGTTTTTCAACACTAACACAAGTGCGAAAAGTGGTTTTTCAACACTAACACAAGTGCGAAAAGTGTTTTTTCCACACTAATACAAGTGAAAAAGTGGTTTCCTGCACCAACACAAGTGCGAAAAGTGGTTTTTCAACACTAACACAAGTGCGAAAAGTGGTTTTTCAACACTAACACAAGTGCGAAAAGTGGTTTTTCAACACTAACACAAGTGCGAAAAGCGGTTTTTCAACACTAACACAAGTGCGAAAAGTGGTTTTTCAACACTAACACAAGTGCAAAAAGTGGTTTCCTGCACCAACACAAGTGCGAAAAGTGGTTTTTCAACACTAACACAAGTGCGAAAAGTGGTTTTTCAACACTAACACAAGTGCGAAAAGTGGTTTTTCAACACTAACACAAGTGCGAAAAGCGGTTTTTCAACACTAACACAAGTGCGAAAAGTGGTTTTTCCACACTAATACAAGTGCAAAAGTGGTTTCCTGCACCAACACAAGTGCGAAAAGTGGTTTTTCAACACTAACACAAGTGCGAAAAGTGGTTTTTCAACACTATCACAAGTGCAAAAAGTGTTTTTTCCACACTAATACAAGTGCAAAAGTGGTTTCCTGCACCAACACAAGTGCGAAAAGTGGTTTTTCAACACTAACACAAGTACGAAAAGTGGTTTTTCAACACTAACACAAGTGCGAAAAGTGGTTTTTCCACACTAATACAAGTGCAAAAGTGGTTTCCTGCACCAACACAAGTGCGAAAAGTGGTTTTTCCACACTAATACAAGTGCAAAAGTGGTTTCCTGCACCAACACAAGTGCGAAAAGTGGTTTTTCAACACTATCACAAGTGCAAAAAGTGTTTTTTCCACACTAATACAAGTGCAAAAGTGGTTTCCTGCACCAAGACAAGTGCGAAAAGTGGTTTTTCAACACTAACACAAGTGCGAAATGTGGTTTTTCAACACTAACACAAGTGCGAAAAGTGGTTTTTCAACACTAACACAAGTGCGAAAAGTGGTTTTTCCACACTAATACAAGTGCAAAAGTGGTTTTCTGCACCAACACAAGGGCGAAAAGTGGTTTTTCAACACTAACACAAGTGCGAAAAGTGGTTTTTCAACACTATCACAAGTGCAAAAAGTGTTTTTTCCACACTAATACAAGTGCAAAAGTGGTTTCCTGTACCAACACAAGTGCGAAAAGTGGTTTTTCAACACTAACACAAGTGCGAAAACTGGTTTTTCAACACTATCACAAGTGCGAAAAGTGGTTTTTCAACACCAACACAAGTGCGAAAAGTGGTTTTTCAACACTAACACAAGTGCGAAAAGTGGTTTTTCAACACTAACACAAGTGCGAAAAGTGGTTTTTCCACACTAATACAAGTGCAAAAGTGGTTTCCTGCACCAACACAAGTGCGAAAAGTGGTTTTTCCACACTAATACAAGTGCCAAAGTGGTTTCCTGCACCAACACAAGTGCGAAAAGTGGTTTTTCAACACTATCACAAGTGCAAAAAGTGTTTTTTCCACACTAATACAAGTGCAAAAGTGGTTTCCTGCACCAACACAAGTGCGAAAAGTGGTTTTTCAACACTAACACAAGTGCGAAATGTGGTTTTTCAACACTAACACAAGTGCGAAAAGTGGTTTTTCAACACTAACACAAGTGCGAAAAGTGGTTTTTCCACACTAATACAAGTGCAAAAGTGGTTTTCTGCACCAACACAAGGGCGAAAAGTGGTTTTTCAACACTAACACAAGTGCAAAAAGTGGTTTTTCAACACTATCACAAGTGCAAAAAGTGTTTTTTCCACACTAATACAAGTGCAAATGTGGTTTCCTGTACCAACACAAGTGCGAAAAGTGGTTTTTCAACACTAACACAAGTACGAAAACTGGTTTTTCAACACTATCACAAGTGCGAAAAGTGGTTTTTCCACACTAATACAAGTGCAAAAGTGGTTTCCTGCACCAACACAAGTGCGAAAAGTGGTTTTTCAACACTAACACAAGTGCGAAAAGTGGTTTTTCAACACTAACACAAGTGCGAAAAGTGGTTTTTCCACACTAATACAAGTGCAAAAGTGGTTTCCTGCACCAACACAAGTGCGAAAAGTGGTTTTTCAACACTAACACAAGTGCGAAAAGTGGTTTTTCAACACTATCACAAGTGCAAAAAGTGTTTTTTCCACACTAATACAAGTGCAAAAGTGGTTTCCTGCACCAACACAAGTGCGAAAAGTGGTTTTTCAACACTAACACAAGTGCAAAAAGTGGTTTTTCAACACTAACACAAGTGCGAAAAGTGGTTTTTCCACACTAATACAAGTGCAAAAGTGGTTTCCTGCACCAACACAAGTGCGAAAAGTGGTTTTTCAACACTAACACAAGTGCGAAAAGTGGTTTTCCCACACTAATACAAGGGCAAAAGTGCTTTCCTGCACCAACACAAGTGCGAAAAGTGGTTTTCCCACACTAATACAAGGGCAAAAGTGCTTTCCTGCACCAACACAAGTGCGAAAAGTGGTTTTTCAACACTAACACAAGTGCGAAACGTGGTTTTTCAACACTAACACAAGTGCGAAAAGTCTTTTTTCCACACTAATACAAGTGCAAAAGTGGTTTCCTGCACCAACACAACTGCGAAAAGTGGGTTTTCAACACTAACACAAGTGCGAAAAGTGGTTTTTCAACACTAACACAAGTGCGAAAAGTGTTTTTTCCACACTAATACAAGTGAAAAAGTGGTTTCCTGCACCAACACAAGTGCGAAAAGTGGTTTTTCAACACTAACACAAGTGCGAAAAGTGGTTTTTCAACACTAACACAAGTGCAAAAAGTGGTTTTTCAACACTAACACAAGTGCGAAAAGCGGTTTTTCAACACTAACACAAGTGCGAAAAGTGGTTTTTCCACACTAATACAAGTGCGAAAAGTGGTTTTTCCACACTAATACAAGTGCAAAAGTGGTTTCCTGCACCAACACAAGTGCGAAAAGTGGTTTTTCAACACTAACACAAGTGCGAAAAGTGGTTTTTCAACACTAACACAAGTGCGAAAAGTGTTTTTTCCACACTAATACAAGTGCAAAAGTGGTTTCCTGCACCAACACAAGTGCGAAAAGTGGTTTTTCAACACAAACCCAAGTGCGAAAAGTGGTTTTTCAACAATATCACAAGTGCAAAAAGTGTTTTTTCCACACTAATACAAGTGCAAAAGTGGTTTCCTGCACCAACACAAGTGCGAAAAGTGGTTTTTCAACACTAACACAAGTGCGAAAAGTGGTTTTTCAACACTATCACAAGTGCAAAAAGTGTTTTTTCCACACTAATACAAGTGCAAAAGTGGTTTCCTGCACCAATACAAGTGCGAAAAGTGGTTTTTCAACACTAACACAAGTGCGAAAAGTGTTTTTTCCACACTAATACAAGTGCAAAAGTGGTTTCCTGCACCAACACGAGTGCGAAAAGTGGTTTTTCAACACTAACACAAGTGCGAAATGTGGTTTTTCAACACTAACACAAGTGCGAAAAGTGGTTTTTCAACTCTAACACAAGTGCGAAAAGTGTTTTTGCCACACTAATACAAGTGCAAAAGTGGTTTCCTGCACCAACACAAGTGCGAAAAGTGCTTTTTCAACACTAACACAAGTGCGAAAAGTGGTTTTTCAACACTATCACAAGTGCAAAAAGTGTTTTTTCCACACTAATACAAGTGCAAAAGTGGTTTCCTGCACCAACACAAGTGCGAAAAGTGGTTTTTCAACACCAACACAAGTGCGAAAAGTGGTTTTTCAACACTAACACAAGTGCGAAAAGTGGTTTTTCCACACTAATACAAGTGCAAAAGTGGTTTCCTGCACCAACACAAGTGCGAAAAGTGGTTTTTCAACACTAACACATGTGCGAAAAGTGGTTTTTCAACACTATCACAAGTGCAAAAAGTGTTTTTTCCACACTAATACAAGTGCAAAAGTGGTTTCCTGCACCAACACAAGTGCGAAAAGTGGTTTTTCAACACTAACACAAGTGCGAAAAGTGGTTTTTCAACACTAACACAAGTGCGAAAAGTGGTTTTTCCACACTAATACAAGTGCAAAAGTGGTTTCCTGCACCAACACAAGTGCGAAAAGTGGTTTTTCCACACTAATACAAGTGCAAAAGTGGTTTCCTGCACCAAAACAAGTGCGAAAAGTGGTTTTTCAACCCTAACACAAGTGCGAAAAGTGGTTTTTCCACACTAATACAAGTGCAAAAGTGGTTTCGTGCACCAACACAAGTGCGAAAAGTGGTTTTTCTACACTAACACAAGTGCGAAAAGTGGTTTTTCAACACTATCACAAGTGCAAAAAGTGTTTTTTCCACACTAATACAAGTGCAAAAGTGGTTTCCTGCACCAACACAAGTGCGAAAAGTGGTTTTTCAACACTAACACAAGTGCGAAAAGTGGTTTTTCCACACTAATACAAGGGCAAAAGTGCTTTCCTGCACCAACACAAGTGCGAAAAGTGTTTTTTCAACACTAACACAAGTGCGAAACGTGGTTTTTCAACACTAACGCAAGTGTGAAAAGTGTTTTTTCCACACTATTACAAGTGCAAAAGTGGTTTCCTGCACCAACACAAGTGCGAAAAGTGGTTTTTCAACACTAACACAAGTGCGAAAAGTGGTTTTTCAACACTAACACAAGTGCGAAAAGTGGTTTTTCAACACTAACACAAGTGCGAAAAGTGGTTTTTCAACACTAACACAAGTGCGAAAAGCGGTTTTTCAGCACTAACACAAGTGCAAAAAGTGGTTTTTCAACACTAACACAAGTGCGAAAAGCGGTTTTTCCACACTAATACAAGTGCAAAAGTGGTTTCCTGCACCAACACAAGTGCGAAAAGTGGTTTTTCAACACTAACACAAGTGCGAAAAGTGGTTTTTCAACACTATCACAAGTGCAAAAAGTGTTTTTTCCACACTAATACAAGTGCAAAAGTGGTTTCCTGCACCAACACAAGTGCGAAAAGCGGTTTTTCAGCACTAACACAAGTGCAAAAAGTGGTTTTTCAACACTAACACAAGTGCGAAAAGTGGTTTTTCCACACTAATACAAGTGCAAAAGTGGTTTCCTGCACCAACACAAGTGCGAAAAGTGGTTTTTCAACACTAACACAAGTGCGAAAAGTGGTTTTTCAACACTAACACAAGTGCGAAAAGTGTTTTTTCCACACTAATATAAGTGCAAAAGTGGTTTCCTGCACCAACACAAGTGCGAAAAGTGGTTTTTCAACACAAACCCAAGTGCGAAAAGTGGTTTTTCAACACTAACACAAGTGCGAAAAGTGTTTTTTCCACACTAATACAAGTGCAAAAGTGGTTTCCTGCACCAACACGAGTGCGAAAAGTGGTTTTTCAACACTAACACAAGTGCGAAATGTGGTTTTTCAACACTAACACAAGTGCGAAAAGTGGTTTTTCCACACTAATACAAGTGCAAAAGTGGTTTCCTGCACCAACACAAGTGCGAAAAGTGGTTTTTCAACACTAACACATGTGCGAAAAGTGGTTTTTCAACACTATCACAAGTGCAAAAAGTGTTTTTTCCACACTAATACAAGTGCAAAAGTGGTTTCCTGCACCAACACAAGTGCGAAAAGTGGTTTTTCAACACCAACACAAGTGCGAAAAGTGGTTTTTCAACACTAACACAAGTGCGAAAAGTGGTTTTTCCACACTAATACAAGTGCAAAAGTGGTTTCCTGCACCAACACAAGTGCGAAAAGTGGTTTTTCAACACTAACACATGTGCGAAAAGTGGTTTTTCAACACTATCACAAGTGCAAAAAGTGTTTTTTTCCACACTAATACAAGTGCAAAAGTGGTTTCCTGCACCAACACAAGTGCGAAAAGTGGTTTTTCAACACTAACACAAGTGCGAAAAGTGGTTTTTCAACACTAACACAAGTGCGAAAAGTGGTTTTTCCACACTAATACAAGTGCAAAAGTGGTTTCCTGCACCAACACAAGTGCGAAAAGTGGTTATTTCCACACTAATACAAGTGCAAAAGTGGTTTCCTGCACCAACACAAGTGCGAAAAGTGGTTTTTCAACACTAACACAAGTGCGAAAAGTGGTTTTTCCACACTAATACAAGTGCAAAAGTGGTTTCCTGCACCAACACAAGTGCGAAAAGTGGTTTTTCAACACTAACACAAGTGCAAAAAGTGGTTTTTCAACACTATCACAAGTGCAAAAGTGTTTTTTCCACACTAATACAAGTGCAAAAGTGGTTTCCTGCACCAACACAAGTGCGAAAAGTGGTTTTTCAACACTAACACAAGTGCAAAAAGTGGTTTTTCAACACTAAACACAAGTGCGAAAAGTGGTTTTTCCACACTAATACAAGTGCAAAAGTGGTTTCCTGCACCAACACAAGTGCGAAAAGTGGTTTTTCAACACTAACACAAGTGCGAAAAGTGGTTTTTCCACACTAATACAAGGGCAAAAGTGCTTTCCTGCACCAACACAAGTGCGAAAAGTGGTTTTTCAACACTAACACAAGTGCGAAACGTGGTTTTTCAACACTAACACAAGTGCGAAAAGTGTTTTTTCCACACTAATACAAGTGCAAAAGTGGTTTCCTGCACCAACACAACTGCGAAAGTGGGTTTTCAACACTAACACAAGTGCGAAAAGTGGTTTTTCAACACTAACACAAGTGCGAAAAGTGTTTTTTCCACACTAATACAAGTGAAAAAGTGGTTTCCTGCACCAACACAAGTGCGAAATGTGGTTTTTCAACACTAACACAAGTGCGAAAAGTGGTTTTCAACACTAACACAAGTGCAAAAAGTGGTTTTTCAACACTAACACAAGTGCGAAAAGCGGTTTTTCAACACTAACACAAGTGCGAAAAGTGGTTTTTCCACACTAATACAAGTGCGAAAAGTGGTTTTTCCACACTAATACAAGTGCAAAAGTGGTTTCCTGCACCAACACAAGTGCGAAAAGTGGTTTTTCAACACTAACACAAGTGCGAAAAGTGGTTTTTCAACACTAACACAAGTGCGAAAAGTGTTTTTTCCACACTAATACAAGTGCAAAAGTGGTTTCCTGCACCAACACAAGTGCGAAAAGTGGTTTTTCAACACAAACCCAAGTGCGAAAAGTGGTTTTTCAACAATATCACAAGTGCAAAAAGTGTTTTTTCCACACTAATACAAGTGCAAAAGTGGTTTCCTGCACCAACACAAGTGCGAAAAGTGGTTTTTTCAACACTAACACAAGTGCGAAAAGTGGTTTTTCAACACTATCACAAGTGCAAAAAGTGTTTTTTCCACACTAATACAAGTGCAAAAGTGGTTTCCTGCACCAATACAAGTGCGAAAAGTGGTTTTTCAACACTAACACAAGTGCGAAAAGTGTTTTTTCCACACTAATACAAGTGCAAAAGTGGTTTCCTGCACCAACACGAGTGCGAAAAGTGGTTTTTCAACACTAACACAAGTGCGAAATGTGGTTTTTCAACACTAACACAAGTGCGAAAAGTGGTTTTTCAACTCTAACACAAGTGCGAAAAGTGTTTTTGCCACACTAATACAAGTGCAAAAGTGGTTTCCTGCACCAACACAAGTGCGAAAAGTGCTTTTTCAACACTAACACAAGTGCGAAAAGTGGTTTTTCAACACTATCACAAGTGCAAAAAGTGTTTTTTCCACACTAATACAAGTCCAAAAGTGGTTTCCTGCACCAACACAAGTGCGAAAAGTGGTTTTTCAACACCAACACAAGTGCGAAAAGTGGTTTTTCAACACTAACACAAGTGCGAAAAGTGGTTTTTCCACACTAATACAAGTGCAAAAGTGGTTTCCTGCACCAACACAAGTGCGAAAAGTGGTTTTTCAACACTAACACATGTGCGAAAAGTGGTTTTTCAACACTATCACAAGTGCAAAAAGTGTTTTTTTCCACACTAATACAAGTGCAAAAGTGGTTTCCTGCACCAACACAAGTGCGAAAAGTGGTTTTTCAACACTAACACAAGTGCGAAAAGTGGTTTTTCAACACTAACACAAGTGCGAAAAGTGGTTTTTCCACACTAATACAAGTGCAAAAGTGGTTTCCTGCACCAACACAAGTGCGAAAAGTGGTTTTTCCACACTAATACAAGTGCAAAAGTGGTTTCCTGCACCAAAACAAGTGCGAAAATTGGTTTTTCAACACTAACACAAGTGCGAAAAGTGGTTTTTCCACACTAATACAAGTGCAAAAGTGGTTTCCTGCACCAACACAAGTGCGAAAAGTGGTTTTTCTACACTAACACAAGTGCGAAAAGTGGTTTTTCAACACTATCACAAGTGCAAAAAGTGTTTTTTACACACTAATACAAGTGCAAAAGTGGTTTCCTGCACCAACACAAGTGCGAAAAGTGGTTTTTCAACACTAACACAAGTGCGAAAAGTGGTTTTTCCACACTAATACAATGGCAAAAGTGCTTTCCTGCACCAACACAAGTGCGAAAGTGGTTTTTCAACACTAACACAAGTGCGAAACGTGGTTTTTCAACACTAACGCAAGTGTGAAAGTGTTTTTTCCACACTATTATAAGTGCAAAAGTGGTTTCCTGCACCAACACAAGTGCGAAAAGTGGTTTTTCAACACTAACACAAGTGCGAAAAGTGGTTTTTCAACACTAACACAAGTGCGAAAAGTGGTTTTTCAACACTAACACAAGTGCGAAAAGTGGTTTTTCAACACTAACACAAGTGCGAAAAGCGGTTTTTCAGCACTAACACAAGTGCAAAAAGTGGTTTTTCAACACTAACACAAGTGCGAAAAGTGTTTTTCCACACTAATACAAGTGCAAAAGTGGTTTCCTGCACCAACACAAGTGCGAAAAGTGGTTTTTCAACACTAACACAAGTGCGAAAAGTGGTTTTTCAACACTAACACAAGTGCGAAAAGTGTTTTTTCCACACTAATACAAGTGCAAAAGTGGTTTCCTGCACCAACACAAGTGCGAAAAGTGGTTTTTCAACACAAACCCAAGTGCGAAAAGTGGTTTTTCAACAACATCACAATTGCAAAAAGTGTTTTTTCCATACTAATACAAGTGCAAAAGTGGTTTCCTGCACCAACACAAGTGCGAAAAGTGGTTTTTCAACACTAACACAAGTGCGAAAAGTTGTTTTTCAACACTATCACAAGTGCAAAAAGTGCTTTTTCCACACTAATACAAGTGCAAAAGTGGTTTCCTGCACCAATACAAGTGCGAAAAGTGGTTTTTCAACACTAACACAAGTGCGAAAAGTGTTTTTTCCACACTAATACAAGTGCAAAGGTGGTTTCCTGCACAAACACGAGTGCGAAAAGTGGTTTTTCAACACTAGCACAAGTGCGAAATGTGGTTTTTCAACACTAACACAAGTGCGAAAAGTGGTTTTTCAACTCTAACACAAGTGTGAAAAGTGTTTTTTCCACACTAATACAAGTGAAAAGTGGTTTCCTGCACCAACACAAGTGCGAAAAGTGGTTTTTCAACACTAACACAAGTGCGAAAAGTGGTTTTTCAACACTATCACAAGTGCAAAAAGTGTTTTTTCCACACTAATACAAGTGCAAAAGTGGTTTCCTGCACCAACACAAGTGCGAAAAGTGGTTTTTCAACACCAACACAAGTGCGAAAAGTGGTTTTTCAACACTAACACAAGTGCGAAAAGTGGTTTTTCCACACTAATACAAGTGCAAAAGTGGTTTCCTGCACCAACACAAGTGCGAAAAGTGGTTTTTCCACACTAATACAAGTGCAAAAGTGGTTTCCTGCACCAAAACAAGTGCGAAAATTGGTTTTTCAACACTAACACAAGTGCGAAAAGTGGTTTTTCCACACTAATACAAGTGCAAAAGTGGTTTCCTGCACCAACACAAGTGCGAAAAGTGGTTTTTCTACACTAACACAAGTGCGAAAAGTGGTTTTTCAACACTATCACAAGTGCAAAAAGTGTTTTTTCCACACTAATACAAGTGCAAAAGTGGTTTCCTGCACCAACACAAGTGCGAAAAGTGGTTTTTCAACACTAACACAAGTGCGAAAAGTGGTTTTTCCACACTAATACAATGGCAAAAGTGCTTTCCTGCACCAACACAAGTGCGAAAAGTGGTTTTTCAACACTAACACAAGTGCGAAACGTGGTTTTTCAACACTAACGCAAGTGTGAAAAGTGTTTTTTCCACACTATTATAAGTGCAAAAGTGGTTTCCTGCACCAACACAAGTGCGAAAAGTGGTTTTTCAACACTAACACAAGTGCGAAAAGTGGTTTTTCAACACTAACACAAGTGCGAAAAGTGGTTTTTCAACACTAACACAAGTGCGAAAAGTGGTTTTTCAACACTAACACAAGTGCGAAAAGCGGTTTTTCAGCACTAACACAAGTGCAAAAAGTGGTTTTTCAACACTAACACAAGTGCGAAAAGTGGTTTTTCCACACTAATACAAGTGCAAAAGTGGTTTCCTGCACCAACACAAGTGCGAAAAGTGGTTTTTCAACACTAACACAAGTGCGAAAAGTGGTTTTTCAACACTAACACAAGTGCGAAAAGTGTTTTTTCCACACTAATACAAGTGCAAAAGTGGTTTCCTGCACCAACACAAGTGCGAAAAGTGGTTTTTCAACACAAACCCAAGTGCGAAAAGTGGTTTTTCAACAATATCACAATTGCAAAAAGTGTTTTTTCCATACTAATACAAGTGCAAAAGTGGTTTCCTGCACCAACACAAGTGCGAAAAGTGGTTTTTCAACACTAACACAAGTGCGAAAAGTTGTTTTTCAACACTATCACAAGTGCAAAAAGTGTTTTTTCCACACTAATACAAGTGCAAAAGTGGTTTCCTGCACCAATACAAGTGCGAAAAGTGGTTTTTCAACACTAACACAAGTGCGAAAAGTGTTTTTTCCACACTAATACAAGTGCAAAGGTGGTTTCCTGCACAAACACGAGTGCGAAAAGTGGTTTTTCAACACTAGCACAAGTGCGAAATGTGGTTTTTCAACACTAACACAAGTGCGAAAAGTGGTTTTTCAACTCTAATACAAGTGAAAAGTGGTTTCCTGCACCAACACAAGTGCGAAAAGTGGTTTTTCAACACTAACACAAGTGCGAAAAGTGGTTTTTCAACACTATCACAAGTGCAAAAAGTGTTTTTTCCACACTAATACAAGTGCAAAAGTGGTTTCCTGCACCAACACAAGTGCGAAAAGTGGTTTTTCAACACCAACACAAGTGCGAAAAGTGGTTTTTCAACACTAACACAAGTGCGAAAAGTGGTTTTTCCACACTAATACAAGTGCAAAAGTGGTTTCCTGCACCAACACAAGTGCGAAAAGTGGTTTTTCAACACTAACACATGTGCGAAAAGTGGTTTTTCAACACTATCACAAGTGCAAAAAGTGTTTTTTCCACACTAATACAAGTGCAAAAGTGGTTTCCTGCACCAACACAAGTGCGAAAAGTGGTTTTTCAACACTAACACAAGTGCGAAAAGTGGTTTTTCAACACTAACACAAGTGCGAAAAGTGGTTTTTCCACACTAATACAAGTGCAAAAGTGGTTTCCTGCACCAACACAAGTGCGAAAAGTGGTTATTTCCACACTAATACAAGTGCAAAAGTGGTTTCCTGCACCAACACAAGTGCGAAAAGTGGTTTTTCAACACTAACACAAGTGCGAAAAGTGGTTTTTCCACACTAATACAAGTGCAAAAGTGGTTTCCTGCACCAACACAAGTGCGAAAAGTGGTTTTTCAACACTAACACAAGTGCGAAAAGTGGTTTTTCAACACTATCACAAGTGCAAAAAGTGTTTTTTCCACACTAATACAAGTGCAAAAGTGGTTTCCTGCACCAACACAAGTGCGAAAAGTGGTTTTTCAACACTAACACAAGTGCGAAAAGTGGTTTTTCAACACTAACACAAGTGCGAAAAGTGGTTTTTCCACACTAATACAAGTGCAAAAGTGGTTTCCTGCACCAACACAAGTGCGAAAAGTGGTTATTTCCACACTAATACAAGTGCAAAAGTGGTTTCCTGCACCAACACAAGTGCGAAAAGTGGTTTTTCAACACTAACACAAGTGCGAAAAGTGGTTTTTCCACACTAATACAAGTGAAAAAGTGGTTTCCTGCACCAACACAAGTGCGAAAAGTGGTTTTTCAACACTAACACAAATGCGAAAAGTGGTTTTTCCACACTAATACAAGGGCAAGAGTGCTTTCCTGCACCAACACAAGTGCGAAAAGTGGTTTTTCAACACTAACACAAGTGCGAAACGTGGTTTTTCAACACTAACGCAAGTGTGAAAAGTGTTTTTTCCACACTAATACAAGTGCAAAAGTGGTTTCCTGCACCAACACAAGTGCGAAAAGTGGTTTTTCAACACTAACACAAGTGCGAAAAGTGGTTTTTCAACACTAACACAAGTGCGAAAAGTGTTTTTTCCACACTAATACAAGTGAAAAAGTGGTTTCCTGCACCAACACAAGTGCGAAAAGTGGTTTTTCAACACTAACACAAGTGCGAAAAGTGGTTTTTCAACACTAACACAAGTGCGAAAAGTGGTTTTTCAACACTAACACAAGTGCGAAAAGCGGTTTTTCAACACTAACACAAGTGCGAAAAGTGGTTTTTCAACACTAACACAAGTGCGAAAAGTGGTTTTTCCACACTAATACAAGTGCAAAAGTGGTTTCCTGCACCAACACAAGTGCGAAAAGTGGTTTTTCAACACTAACACAAGTGCAAAAAGTGGTTTTTCAACACTAACACAAGTGCAAAAAGTGTTTTTTCCACACTAATACAAGTGCAAAAGTGGTTTCCTGCACCAACACAAGTGCGAAAAGTGGTTTTTCAACACTAACACATGTGCGAAAAGTGGTTTTTCAACACTATCACAAGTGCAAAAAGTGTTTTTTCCACACTAATACAAGTGCAAAAGTGGTTTCCTGCACCAACACAAGTGCGAAAAGTGGTTTTTCAACACTAACACAAGTGCGAAAAGTGGTTTTTCAACACTAACACAAGTGCGAAAAGTGGTTTTTCCACACTAATACAAGTGCAAAAGTGGTTTCCTGCACCAACACAAGTGCGAAAAGTGGTTTTTCCACACTAATACAAGTGCAAAAGTGGTTTCCTGCACCAACACAAGTGCGAAAAGTGGTTTTTCAACACTAACACAAGTGCGAAAAGTGGTTTTTCCACACTAATACAAGTGCAAAAGTGGTTTCCTGCACCAACACAAGTGCGAAAAGTGGTTTTTCTACACTAACACAAGTGCGAAAAGTGGTTTTTCAACACTATCACAAGTGCAAAAAGTGTTTTTTCCACAATAATACAAGTGCAAAAGTGGTTTCCTGCACCAACACAAGTGCGAAAAGTGGTTTTTCAACACTAACACAAGTGCGAAAAGTGGTTTTTCAACACTAACACAAGTGCGAAAAGTGGTTTTTCCACACTAATACAAGTGCAAAAGTGGTTTCCTGCACCAACACAAGTGCGAAAAGTGGTTTTTCAACACTAACACAAGTGCGAAAAGTGGTTTTTCCACACTAATACAAGGGCAAAAGTGCTTTCCTGCACCAACACAAGTGCGAAAAGTGGTTTTTCAACACTAACACAAGTGCGAAACGTGGTTTTTCAACACTAACGCAAGTGTGAAAAGTGTTTTTTCCACACTATTACAAGTGCAAAAGTGGTTTCCTGCACCAACACAAGTGCGAAAAGTGGTTTTTCAACACTAACACAAGTGCGAAAAGTGGTTTTTCAACACTAACACAAGTGCGAAAAGTGGTTTTTCAACACTAACACAAGTGCGAAAAGTGGTTTTTCAACACTAACACAAGTGCGAAAAGCGGTTTTTCAGCACTAACACAAGTGCGAAAAGTGGTTTTTCAACACTAACACAAGTGCGAAAAGTGGTTTTTCCACACTAATACAAGTGCAAAAGTGGTTTCCTGCACCAACACAAGTGCGAAAAGTGGTTTTTCAACACTAACACAAGTGCGAAAAGTGGTTTTTCAACACTAACACAAGTGCAAAAAGTGTTTTTTCCACACTAATACAAGTGCAAAAGTGGTTTCCTGCACCAACACAAGTGCGAAAAGTGGTTTTTCAACACAAACCCAAGTGCGAAAAGTGGTTTTTCAACAATATCACAAGTGCAAAAAGTGTTTTTTCCACACTAATACAAGTGCAAAAGTGGTTTCCTGCACCAACACAAGTGCGAAAAGTGGTTTTTCAACACTAACACAAGTGCGAAAAGTGGTTTTTCAACACTATCACAAGTGCAAAAAGTGTTTTTTCCACACTAATACAAGTGCAAAAGTGGTTTCCTGCACCAATACAAGTGCGAAAAGTGGTTTTTCAACACTAACACAAGTGCGAAAAGTGTTTTTTCCACACTAATACAAGTGCAAAAGTGGTTTCCTGCACCAACACGAGTGCGAAAAGTGGTTTTTCAACACTAACACAAGTGCTAAATGTGGTTTTTCAACACTAACACAAGTGCGAAAAGTGGTTTTTCAACTCTAACACAAGTGCGAAAAGTGTTTTTTCCACACTAATACAAGTGCAAAAGTGGTTTCGTGCACCAACACAAGTGCGAAAAGTGGTTTTTCAACACTAACACAAGTGCGAAAAGTGGTTTTTCAACACTATCACAAGTGCAAAAAGTGTTTTTTCCACACTAATACAAGTGCAAAAGTGGTTTCCTGCACCAACACAAGTGCGAAAAGTGGTTTTTCAACACCAACACAAGTGCGAAAAGTGGTTTTTCAACACTAACACAAGTGCGAAAAGTGTTTTTTCCACACTAATACAAGTGCAAAAGTGGTTTCGTGCACCAACACAAGTGCGAAAAGTGGTTTTTCAACACTAACACAAGTGCGAAAAGTGGTTTTTCAACACTATCACAAGTGCAAAAAGTGTTTTTTCCACACTAATACAAGTGCAAAAGTGGTTTCCTGCACCAACACAAGTGCGAAAAGTGGTTTTTCAACACCAACACAAGTGCGAAAAGTGGTTTTTCAACACTAACACAAGTGCGAAAAGTGGTTTTTCCACACTAATACAAGTGCAAAAGTGGTTTACTGCACCAACACAAGTGCGAAAAGTGGTTTTTCAACACTAACACAAGTGCGAAAAGTGGTTTTTCAACACTATCACAAGTGCAAAAAGTGTTTTTTCCACACTAATACAAGTGCAAAAGTGGTTTCCTGCACCAATACAAGTGTGAAAAGTGGTTTTTCAACACTAACACAAGTGCGAAAAGTGTTTTTTCCACACTAATACAAGTGCAAAAGTGGTTTCCTGCACCAACACGAGTGCGAAAAGTGGTTTTTCAACACTAACACAAGTGCGAAATGTGGTTTTTCAACACTAACACAAGTGCGAAAAGTGGTTTTTCAACTCTAACACAAGTGCGAAAAGTGTTTTTTCCACACTAATACAAGTGCAAAAGTGGTTTCGTGCACCAACACAAGTGCGAAAAGTGGTTTTTCAACACTAACACAAGTGCGAAAAGTGGTTTTTCAACACTATCACAAGTGCAAAAAGTGTTTTTTCCACACTAATACAAGTGCAAAAGTGGTTTCCTGCACCAACACAAGTGCGAAAAGTGGTTTTTCAACACCAACACAAGTGCGAAAAGTGGTTTTTCAACACTAACACAAGTGCGAAAAGTGGTTTTTCCACACTAATACAAGTGCAAAAGTGGTTTCCTGCACCAACACAAGTGCGAAAAGTGGTTTTTCAACACTAACACATGTGCGAAAAGTGGTTTTTCAACACTATCACAAGTGCAAAAAGTGTTTTTTCCACACTAATACAAGTGCAAAAGTGGTTTCCTGCACCAACACAAGTGCGAAAAGCGGTTTTTCAGCACTAACACAAGTGCAAAAAGTGGTTTTTCAACACTAACACAAGTGCGAAAAGTGGTTTTTCCACACTAATACAAGTGCAAAAGTGGTTTCCTGCACCAACACAAGTGCGAAAAGTGGTTTTTCAACACTAACACAAGTGCGAAAAGTGGTTTTTCAACACTAACACAAGTGCGAAAAGTGTTTTTTCCACACTAATATAAGTGCAAAAGTGGTTTCCTGCACCAACACAAGTGCGAAAAGTGGTTTTTCAACACAAACCCAAGTGCGAAAAGTGGTTTTTCAACACTAACACAAGTGCGAAAAGTGTTTTTTCCACACTAATACAAGTGCAAAAGTGGTTTCCTGCACCAACACGAGTGCGAAAAGTGGTTTTTCAACACTAACACAAGAGCGAAATGTGGTTTTTCAACACTAACACAAGTGCGAAAAGTGGTTTTTCCACACTAATACAAGTGCAAAAGTGGTTTCCTGCACCAACACAAGTGCGAAAAGTGGTTTTTCAACACTAACACATGTGCGAAAAGTGGTTTTTCAACACTATCACAAGTGCAAAAAGTGTTTTTTCCACACTAATACAAGTGCAAAAGTGGTTTCCTGCACCAACACAAGTGCGAAAAGTGGTTTTTCAACACCAACACAAGTGCGAAAAGTGGTTTTTCAACACTAACACAAGTGCGAAAAGTGGTTTTTCCACACTAATACAAGTGCAAAAGTGGTTTCCTGCACCAACACAAGTGCGAAAAGTGGTTTTTCAACACTAACACATGTGCGAAAAGTGGTTTTTCAACACTATCACAAGTGCAAAAAGTGTTTTTTCCACACTAATACAAGTGCAAAAGTGGTTTCCTGCACCAACACAAGTGCGAAAAGTGGTTTTTCAACACTAACACAAGTGCGAAAAGTGGTTTTTCAACATTAACACAAGTGCGAAAAGTGGTTTTTCCACACTAATACAAGTGCAAAAGTGGTTTCCTGCACCAACACAAGTGCGAAAAGTGGTTATTTCCACACTAATACAAGTGCAAAAGTGGTTTCCTGCACCAACACAAGTGCGAAAAGTGGTTTTTCAACACTAACACAAGTGCGAAAAGTGGTTTTTCCACACTAATACAAGTGCAAAAGTGGTTTCCTGCACCAACACAAGTGCGAAAAGTGGTTTTTCAACACTAACACAAGTGCAAAAAGTGGTTTTTCAACACTATCACAAGTGCAAAAAGTGTTTTTTCCACACTAATACAAGTGCAAAAGTGGTTTCCTGCACCAACACAAGTGCGAAAAGTGGTTTTTCAACACTAACACAAGTGCAAAAAGTGGTTTTTCAACACTAACACAAGTGCGAAAAGTGGTTTTTCCACACTAATACAAGTGCAAAAGTGGTTTCCTGCACCAACACAAGTGCGAAAAGTGGTTTTTCAACACTAACACAAGTGCGAAAAGTGGTTTTTCCACACTAATACAAGGGCAAAAGTGCTTTCCTGCACCAACACAAGTGCGAAAAGTGGTTTTTCAACACTAACACAAGTGCGAAACGTGGTTTTTCAACACTAACACAAGTGCGAAAAGTGTTTTTTCCACACTAATACAAGTGCAAAAGTGGTTTCCTGCACCAACACAACTGCGAAAAGTGGGTTTTCAACACTAACACAAGTGCGAAAAGTGGTTTTTCAACACTAACACAAGTGCGAAAAGTGTTTTTTCCACACTAATACAAGTGAAAAAGTGGTTTCCTGCACCAACACAAGTGCGAAAAGTGGTTTTTCAACACTAACACAAGTGCGAAAAGTGGTTTTTCAACACTAACACAAGTGCAAAAAGTGGTTTTTCAACACTAACACAAGTGCGAAAAGCGGTTTTTCAACACTAACACAAGTGCGAAAAGTGGTTTTTCCACACTAATACAAGTGCGAAAAGTGGTTTTTCCACACTAATACAAGTGCAAAAGTGGTTTCCTGCACCAACACAAGTGCGAAAAGTGGTTTTTCAACACTAACACAAGTGCGAAAAGTGGTTTTTCAACACTAACACAAGTGCGAAAAGTGTTTTTTCCACACTAATACAAGTGCAAAAGTGGTTTCCTGCACCAACACAAGTGCGAAAAGTGGTTTTTCAACACAAACCCAAGTGCGAAAAGTGGTTTTTCAACAATATCACAAGTGCAAAAAGTGTTTTTTCCACACTAATACAAGTGCAAAAGTGGTTTCCTGCACCAACACAAGTGCGAAAAGTGGTTTTTCAACACTAACACAAGTGCGAAAAGTGGTTTTTCAACACTATCACAAGTGCAAAAAGTGTTTTTTCCACACTAATACAAGTGCAAAAGTGGTTTCCTGCACCAATACAAGTGCGAAAAGTGGTTTTTCAACACTAACACAAGTGCGAAAAGTGTTTTTTCCACACTAATACAAGTGCAAAAGTGGTTTCCTGCACCAACACGAGTGCGAAAAGTGGTTTTTCAACACTAACACAAGTGCGAAATGTGGTTTTTCAACACTAACACAAGTGCGAAAAGTGGTTTTTCAACTCTAACACAAGTGCGAAAAGTGTTTTTGCCACACTAATACAAGTGCAAAAGTGGTTTCCTGCACCAACACAAGTGCGAAAAGTGCTTTTTCAACACTAACACAAGTGCGAAAAGTGGTTTTTCAACACTATCACAAGTGCAAAAAGTGTTTTTTCCACACTAATACAAGTGCAAAAGTGGTTTCCTGCACCAACACAAGTGCGAAAAGTGGTTTTTCAACACCAACACAAGTGCGAAAAGTGGTTTTTCAACACTAACACAAGTGCGAAAAGTGGTTTTTCCACACTAATACAAGTGCAAAAGTGGTTTCCTGCACCAACACAAGTGCGAAAAGTGGTTTTTCAACACTAACACATGTGCGAAAAGTGGTTTTTCAACACTATCACAAGTGCAAAAAGTGTTTTTTCCACACTAATACAAGTGCAAAAGTGGTTTCCTGCACCAACACAAGTGCGAAAAGTGGTTTTTCAACACTAACACAAGTGCGAAAAGTGGTTTTTCAACACTAACACAAGTGCGAAAAGTGGTTTTTCCACACTAATACAAGTGCAAAAGTGGTTTCCTGCACCAACACAAGTGCGAAAAGTGGTTTTTCCACACTAATACAAGTGCAAAAGTGGTTTCCTGCACCAAAACAAGTGCGAAAATTGGTTTTTCAACACTAACACAAGTGCGAAAAGTGGTTTTTCCACACTAATACAAGTGCAAAAGTGGTTTCCTGCACCAACACAAGTGCGAAAAGTGGTTTTTCTACACTAACACAAGTGCGAAAAGTGGCTTTTCAACACTATCACAAGTGCAAAAAGTGTTTTTTCCACACTAATACAAGTGCAAAAGTGGTTTCCTGCACCAACACAAGTGCGAAAAGTGGTTTTTCAACACTAACACAAGTG
This sequence comes from Myxine glutinosa, assembly GCF_964187855.1. Classification (NCBI taxonomy): domain Eukaryota; kingdom Metazoa; phylum Chordata; class Myxini; order Myxiniformes; family Myxinidae; genus Myxine; species Myxine glutinosa. The sequence goes on from NW_027618277.1 coordinate 60,982, forward strand.
CGAAAAGTGGTTTTTCCACACTAATACAATGGCAAAAGTGCTTTCCTGCACCAACACAAGTGCGAAAAGTGGTTTTTCAACACTAACACAAGTGCGAAACGTGGTTTTTCAACACTAACGCAAGTGTGAAAAGTGTTTTTTCCACACTATTATAAGTGCAAAAGTGGTTTCCTGCACCAACACAAGTGCGAAAAGTGGTTTTTCAACACTAACACAAGTGCGAAAAGTGGTTTTTCAACACTAACACAAGTGCGAAAAGTGGTTTTTCAACACTAACACAAGTGCGAAAAGTGGTTTTTCAACACTAACACAAGTGCGAAAAGCGGTTTTTCAGCACTAACACAAGTGCAAAAAGTGGTTTTTCAACACTAACACAAGTGCGAAAAGTGGTTTTTCCACACTAATACAAGTGCAAAAGTGGTTTCCTGCACCAACACAAGTGCGAAAAGTGGTTTTTCAACACTAACACAAGTGCGAAAAGTGGTTTTTCAACACTAACACAAGTGCGAAAAGTGTTTTTTCCACACTAATACAAGTGCAAAAGTGGTTTCCTGCACCAACACAAGTGCGAAAAGTGGTTTTTCAACACAAACCCAAGTGCGAAAAGTGGTTTTTCAACAATATCACAATTGCAAAAAGTGTTTTTTCCATACTAATACAAGTGCAAAAGTGGTTTCCTGCACCAACACAAGTGCGAAAAGTGGTTTTTCAACACTAACACAAGTGCGAAAAGTTGTTTTTCAACACTATCACAAGTGCAAAAAGTGTTTTTTCCACACTAATACAAGTGCAAAAGTGGTTTCCTGCACCAATACAAGTGCGAAAAGTGGTTTTTCAACACTAACACAAGTGCGAAAAGTGTTTTTTCCACACTAATACAAGTGCAAAGGTGGTTTCCTGCACAAACACGAGTGCGAAAAGTGGTTTTTCAACACTAGCACAAGTGCGAAATGTGGTTTTTCAACACTAACACAAGTGCGAAAAGTGGTTTTTCAACTCTAACACAAGTGTGAAAAGTGTTTTTTCCACACTAATACAAGTGAAAAGTGGTTTCCTGCACCAACACAAGTGCGAAAAGTGGTTTTTCAACACTAACACAAGTGCGAAAAGTGGTTTTTCAACACTATCACAAGTGCAAAAAGTGTTTTTTCCACACTAATACAAGTGCAAAAGTGGTTTCCTGCACCAACACAAGTGCGAAAAGTGGTTTTTCAACACCAACACAAGTGCGAAAAGTGGTTTTTCAACACTAACACAAGTGCGAAAAGTGGTTTTTCCACACTAATACAAGTGCAAAAGTGGTTTCCTGCACCAACACAAGTGCGAAAAGTGGTTTTTCAACACTAACACATGTGCGAAAAGTGGTTTTTCAACACTATCACAAGTGCAAAAAGTGTTTTTTCCACACTAATACAAGTGCAAAAGTGGTTTCCTGCACCAACACAAGTGCGAAAAGTGGTTTTTCAACACTAACACAAGTGCGAAAAGTGGTTTTTCAACACTAACACAAGTGCGAAAAGTGGTTTTTCCACACTAATACAAGTGCAAAAGTGGTTTCCTGCACCAACACAAGTGCGAAAAGTGGTTATTTCCACACTAATACAAGTGCAAAAGTGGTTTCCTGCACCAACACAAGTGCGAAAAGTGGTTTTTCAACACTAACACAAGTGCGAAAAGTGGTTTTTCCACACTAATACAAGTGCAAAAGTGGTTTCCTGCACCAACACAAGTGCGAAAAGTGGTTTTTCAACACTAACACAAGTGCGAAAAGTGGTTTTTCAACACTATCACAAGTGCAAAAAGTGTTTTTTCCACACTAATACAAGTGCAAAAGTGGTTTCCTGCAACAACACAAGTGCGAAAAGTGGTTTTTCAACACTAACACAAGTGCGAAAAGTGGTTTTTCAACACTAACACAAGTGCGAAAAGTGGTTTTTCCACACTAATACAAGTGAAAAAGTGGTTTCCTGCACCAACACAAGTGCGAAAAGTGGTTTTTCAACACTAACACAAATGCGAAAAGTGGTTTTTCCACACTAATACAAGGGCAAGAGTGCTTTCCTGCACCAACACAAGTGCGAAAAGTGGTTTTTCAACACTAACACAAGTGCGAAACGTGGTTTTTCAACACTAACGCAAGTGTGAAAAGTGTTTTTTCCACACTAATACAAGTGCAAAAGTGGTTTCCTGCACCAACACAAGTGCGAAAAGTGGTTTTTCAACACTAACACAAGTGCGAAAAGTGGTTTTTCAACACTAACACAAGTGCGAAAAGTGTTTTTTCCACACTAATACAAGTGAAAAAGTGGTTTCCTGCACCAACACAAGTGCGAAAAGTGGTTTTTCAACACTAACACAAGTGCGAAAAGTGGTTTTTCAACACTAACACAAGTGCGAAAAGTGGTTTTTCAACACTAACACAAGTGCGAAAAGCGGTTTTTCAACACTAACACAAGTGCGAAAAGTGGTTTTTCAACACTAACACAAGTGCGAAAAGTGGTTTTTCCACACTAATACAAGTGCAAAAGTGGTTTCCTGCACCAACACAAGTGCGAAAAGTGGTTTTTCAACACTAACACAAGTGCAAAAAGTGGTTTTTCAACACTAACACAAGTGCAAAAAGTGTTTTTCCACACTAATACAAGTGCAAAAGTGGTTTCCTGCACCAACACAAGTGCGAAAAGTGGTTTTTCAACACTAACCCAAGTGCGAAAAGTGGTTTTTCAACACTATCACAAGTGCAAAAAGTGTTTTTTCCACACTAAAACAAGTGCAAAAGTGGTTTCCTGCACCAACACAAGTGCGAAAAGTGGTTTTTCAACACTAACACAAGTGCGAAAAGTGGATTTTCAACACTATCACAAGTGCAAAAAGTGTTTTTTCCACACTAATACAAGTGCAAAAGTGGTTTCCTGCACCAATACAAGTGCGAAAAGTGGTTTTTCAACACTAACACAAGTGCGAAAAGTGGTTTTTCCACACTAATACAAGTGCAAAAGTGGTTTCCTGCACCAACACAAGTGCGAAAAGTGGTTTTTCAACACTAACACATGTGCGAAAAGTGGTTTTTCAACACTATCACAAGTGCAAAAAGTGTTTTTTCCACACTAATACAAGTGCAAAAGTGGTTTCCTGCACCAACACAAGTGCGAAAAGTGGTTTTTCAACACTAACACAAGTGCGAAAAGTGGTTTTTCAACACTAACACAAGTGCGAAAAGTGGTTTTTCCACACTAATACAAGTGCAAAAGTGGTTTCCTGCACCAACACAAGTGCGAAAAGTGGTTTTTCCACACTAATACAAGTGCAAAAGTGGTTTCCTGCACCAACACAAGTGCGAAAAGTGGTTTTTCAACACTAACAGAAGTGCGAAAAGTGGTTTTTCCACACTAATACAAGTGCAAAAGTGGTTTCCTGCACCAACACAAGTGCGAAAAGTGGTTTTTCTACACTAACACAAGTGCGAAAAGTGGTTTTTCAACACTATCACAAGTGCAAAAAGTGTTTTTTCCACAATAATACAAGTGCAAAAGTGGTTTCCTGCACCAACACAAGTGCGAAAAGTGGTTTTTCAACACTAACACAAGTGCGAAAAGTGGTTTTTCAACACTAACACAAGTGCGAAAAGTGGTTTTTCCACACTAATACAAGTGCAAAAGTGGTTTCCTGCACCAACACAAGTGCGAAAAGTGGTTTTTCAACACTAACACAAGTGCGAAAAGTGGTTTTTCCACACTAATACAAGGGCAAAAGTGCTTTCCTGCACCAACACAAGTGCGAAAAGTGGTTTTTCAACACTAACACAAGTGCGAAACGTGGTTTTTCAACACTAACGCAAGTGTGAAAAGTGTTTTTTCCACACTATTACAAGTGCAAAAGTGGTTTCCTGCACCAACACAAGTGCGAAAAGTGGTTTTTCAACACTAACACAAGTGCGAAAAGTGGTTTTTCAACACTAACACAAGTGCGAAAAGTGGTTTTTCAACACTAACACAAGTGCGAAAAGTGGTTTTTCAACACTAACACAAGTGCGAAAAGCGGTTTTTCAGCACTAACACAAGTGCGAAAAGTGGTTTTTCAACACTAACACAAGTGCGAAAAGTGGTTTTTCCACACTAATACAAGTGCAAAAGTGGTTTCCTGCACCAACACAAGTGCGAAAAGTGGTTTTTCAACACTAACACAAGTGCGAAAAGTGGTTTTTCAACACTAACACAAGTGCAAAAAGTGTTTTTTCCACACTAATACAAGTGCAAAAGTGGTTTCCTGCACCAACACAAGTGCGAAAAGTGGTTTTTCAACACAAACCCAAGTGCGAAAAGTGGTTTTTCAACAATATCACAAGTGCAAAAAGTGTTTTTTCCACACTAATACAAGTGCAAAAGTGGTTTCCTGCACCAACACAAGTGCGAAAAGTGGTTTTTCAACACTAACACAAGTGCGAAAAGTGGTTTTTCAACACTATCACAAGTGCAAAAAGTGTTTTTTCCACACTAATACAAGTGCAAAAGTGGTTTCCTGCACCAATACAAGTGCGAAAAGTGGTTTTTCAACACTAACACAAGTGCGAAAAGTGTTTTTTCCACACTAATACAAGTGCAAAAGTGGTTTCCTGCACCAACACGAGTGCGAAAAGTGGTTTTTCAACACTAACACAAGTGCTAAATGTGGTTTTTCAACACTAACACAAGTGCGAAAAGTGGTTTTTCAACTCTAACACAAGTGCGAAAAGTGTTTTTTCCACACTAATACAAGTGCAAAAGTGGTTTCGTGCACCAACACAAGTGCGAAAAGTGGTTTTTCAACACTAACACAAGTGCGAAAAGTGGTTTTTCAACACTATCACAAGTGCAAAAAGTGTTTTTTCCACACTAATACAAGTGCAAAAGTGGTTTCCTGCACCAACACAAGTGCGAAAAGTGGTTTTTCAACACCAACACAAGTGCGAAAAGTGGTTTTTCAACACTAACACAAGTGCGAAAAGTGTTTTTTCCACACTAATACAAGTGCAAAAGTGGTTTCGTGCACCAACACAAGTGCGAAAAGTGGTTTTTCAACACTAACACAAGTGCGAAAAGTGGTTTTTCAACACTATCACAAGTGCAAAAAGTGTTTTTTCCACACTAATACAAGTGCAAAAGTGGTTTCCTGCACCAACACAAGTGCGAAAAGTGGTTTTTCAACACCAACACAAGTGCGAAAAGTGGTTTTTCAACACTAACACAAGTGCGAAAAGTGGTTTTTCCACACTAATACAAGTGCAAAAGTGGTTTACTGCACCAACACAAGTGCGAAAAGTGGTTTTTCAACACTAACACAAGTGCGAAAAGTGGTTTTTCAACACTATCACAAGTGCAAAAAGTGTTTTTTTCCACACTAATACAAGTGCAAAAGTGGTTTCCTGCACCAATACAAGTGCGAAAAGTGGTTTTTCAACACTAACACAAGTGCGAAAAGTGTTTTTTCCACACTAATACAAGTGCAAAAGTGGTTTCCTGCACCAACACGAGTGCGAAAAGTGGTTTTTCAACACTAACACAAGTGCGAAATGTGGTTTTTCAACACTAACACAAGTGCGAAAAGTGGTTTTTCAACTCTAACACAAGTGCGAAAAGTGTTTTTTCCACACTAATACAAGTGCAAAAGTGGTTTCGTGCACCAACACAAGTGCGAAAAGTGGTTTTTCAACACTAACACAAGTGCGAAAAGTGGTTTTTCAACACTATCACAAGTGCAAAAAGTGTTTTTTCCACACTAATACAAGTGCAAAAGTGGTTTCCTGCACCAACACAAGTGCGAAAAGTGGTTTTTCAACACCAACACAAGTGCAAAAAGTGGTTTTTCAACACTAACACAAGTGCGAAAAGTGGTTTTTCCACACTAATACAAGTGCAAAAGTGGTTTCCTGCACCAACACAAGTGCGAAAAGTGGTTTTTCAACACTAACACATGTGCGAAAAGTGGTTTTTCAACACTATCACAAGTGCAAAAAGTGTTTTTTCCACACTAATACAAGTGCAAAAGTGGTTTCCTGCACCAACACAAGTGCGAAAAGCGGTTTTTCAGCACTAACACAAGTGCAAAAAGTGGTTTTTCAACACTAACACAAGTGCGAAAAGTGGTTTTTCCACACTAATACAAGTGCAAAAGTGGTTTCCTGCACCAACACAAGTGCGAAAAGTGGTTTTTCAACACTAACACAAGTGCGAAAAGTGGTTTTTCAACACTAACACAAGTGCGAAAAGTGTTTTTTCCACACTAATATAAGTGCAAAAGTGGTTTCCTGCACCAACACAAGTGCGAAAAGTGGTTTTTCAACACAAACCCAAGTGCGAAAAGTGGTTTTTCAACACTAACACAAGTGCGAAAAGTGTTTTTTCCACACTAATACAAGTGCAAAAGTGGTTTCCTGCACCAACACGAGTGCGAAAAGTGGTTTTTCAACACTAACACAAGTGCGAAATGTGGTTTTTCAACACTAACACAAGTGCGAAAAGTGGTTTTTCAACTCTAACACAAGTGTGAAAAGTGTTTTTTCCACACTAATACAAGTGAAAAGTGGTTTCCTGCACCAACACAAGTGCGAAAGTGGTTTTTCAACACTAACACAAGTGCGAAAAGTGGTTTTTCAACACTATCACAAGTGCAAAAAGTGTTTTTTCCACACTAATACAAGTGCAAAAGTGGTTTCCTGCACCAACACAAGTGCGAAAAGTGGTTTTTCAACACCAACACAAGTGCGAAAAGTGGTTTTTCAACACTAACACAAGTGCGAAAAGTGGTTTTTCCACACTAATACAAGTGCAAAAGTGGTTTCCTGCAGCAACACAAGTGCGAAAAGTGGTTTTTCAACACTAACACATGTGCGAAAAGTGGTTTTTCAACACTATCACAAGTGCAAAAAGTGTTTTTTCCACACTAATACAAGTGCAAAAGTGGTTTCCTGCACCAACACAAGTGCGAAAAGTGGTTTTTCAACACTAACACAAGTGCGAAAAGTGGTTTTTCAACACTAACACAAGTGCGAAAAGTGGTTTTTCCACACTAATACAAGTGCAAAAGTGGTTTCCTGCACCAACACAAGTGCGAAAAGTGGTTATTTCCACACTAATACAAGTGCAAAAGTGGTTTCCTGCACCAACACAAGTGCGAAAAGTGGTTTTTCAACACTAACACAAGTGCGAAAAGTGGTTTCCTGCACCAACACAAGTGCGAAAAGTGGTTTTTCAACACTAACACAAGTGCGAAAAGTGGTTTTTCAACACTATCACAAGTGCAAAAAGTGTTTTTTCCACACTAATACAAGTGCAAAAGTGGTTTCCTGCACCAACACAAGTGCGAAAAGTGGTTTTTCAACACTAACACAAGTGTGAAAAGTGGTTTTTCCACACTAATACAAGTGAAAAGTGGTTTCCTGCACCAACACAAGTGCGAAAGTGGTTTTTCAACACTAACACAAGTGCGAAAAGTGGTTTTTCAACACTATCACAAGTGCAAAAAGTGTTTTTTCCACACTAATACAAGTGCAAAAGTGGTTTCCTGCACCAACACAAGTGCGAAAAGTGGTTTTTCAACACCAACACAAGTGCGAAAAGTGGTTTTTCAACACTAACACAAGTGCGAAAAGTGGTTTTTCCACACTAATACAAGTGCAAAAGTGGTTTCCTGCAGCAACACAAGTGCGAAAAGTGGTTTTTCAACACTAACACATGTGCGAAAAGTGGTTTTTCAACACTATCACAAGTGCAAAAAGTGTTTTTTCCACACTAATACAAGTGCAAAAGTGGTTTCCTGCACCAACACAAGTGCGAAAAGTGGTTTTTCAACACTAACACAAGTGCGAAAAGTGGTTTTTCAACACTAACACAAGTGCGAAAAGTGGTTTTTCCACACTAATACAAGTGCAAAAGTGGTTTCCTGCACCAACACAAGTGCGAAAAGTGGTTATTTCCACACTAATACAAGTGCAAAAGTGGTTTCCTGCACCAACACAAGTGCGAAAAGTGGTTTTTCAACACTAACACAAGTGCGAAAAGTGGTTTTTCCACACTAATACAAGTGCAAAAGTGGTTTCCTGCACCAACACAAGTGCGAAAAGTGGTTTTTCAACACTAACACAAGTGCGAAAAGTGGTTTTTCAACACTATCACAAGTGCAAAAAGTGTTTTTTCCACACTAATACAAGTGCAAAAGTGGTTTCCTGCACCAACACAAGTGCGAAAAGTGGTTTTTCAACACTAACACAAGTGCGAAAAGTGGTTTTTCCACACTAATACAAGTGCAAAAGTGGTTTCCTGCACCAACACAAGTGCGAAAAGTGGTTTTTCAACACTAACACAAGTGCGAAAAGTGGTTTTTCAACACTATCACAAGTGCAAAAAGTGTTTTTTCCACACTAATACAAGTGCAAAAGTGGTTTCCTGCACCAACACAAGTGCGAAAAGTGGTTTTTCAACACTAACACAAGTGCGAAAAGTGGTTTTTCAACACTAACACAAGTGCGAAAAGTGGTTTTTCCACACTAATACAAGTGCAAAAGTGGTTTCCTGCACAAACACAAGTGCGAAAAGTGGTTTTTCCACACTAATACAAGTGCAAAAGTGGTTCCCTGCACCAACACAAGTGTGAAAAGTGGTTTTTCAACACTAACACAAGTGTGAAAAGTTGTTTTTCCACACTAATACAAGTGCAAAAGTGGTTTCCTGCACCAACACAAGTGCGAAAAGTGGTTTTTCAACACTAACACAAGTGCGAAAAGTGGTTTTTCAACACTATCACAAGTGCAAAAAGTGTTTTTTCCACACTAATACAAGTGCAAAAGTGGTTTCCTGCACCAACACAAGTGCGAAAAGTGGTTTTTCAACACTAACACAAGTGCGAAAAGTGGTTTTTCAACACTAACACAAGTACGAAAAGTGGTTTTTCCACACTAATACAAGTGCAAAAGTGGTTTCCTGCACCAACACAAGTGCGAAAAGTGGTTTTTCAACACTAACACAAGTGCGAAAAGTGGTTTTTCCACACTAATACAAGTGCAAAAGTGGTTTCCTGCACCAACACAAGTGCGAAAAGTGGTTTTTCCACACTAATACAAGTGCAAAAGTGGTTTCCTGCACCAATACAAGTGCGAAAAGTGGTTTTTCAACACTAACACAAGTGCGAAAAGTGGTTTTTCAACACTAACACAAGTGCGAAACGTGGTTTTTCAACACTAACACAAGTGTGAAAAGTGTTTTTTCCACACTAATACAAGTGCAAAAGTGGTTTCCTGCACCAACACAAGTGCGAAAAGTGGTTTTTCAACACTAACACAAGTGCGAAAAGTGGTTTTTCAACACTAACACAAGTGCGAAAAGTGGTTTTTCAACACTAACACAAGTGCGAAAAGTGGTTTTTCCACACTACTACAAGTGCAAAAGTGGTTTCCTGGACCAACACAAGTGCGAAAAGTGGTTTTTCAACACTAACACAAGTGCGAAAAGTGGTTTTTCAACACTATCACAAGTGCAAAAAGTGTTTTTTCCACACTAATACAAGTGCAAAAGTGATTTCCTGCACCAACACAAGTGCGAAAAGTGGTTTTTCAACACTAACACAAGTGCGAAAAGTGGTTTTTCAACACTAACACAAGTGCGAAAAGTGGTTTTTCCACACTAATACAAGTGCAAAAGTGGTTTCCTGCACCAACACAAGTGCGAAAAGTGGTTTTGCCACACTAATACAAGTGCAAAAGTGGTTTCCTGCACCAACACAAGTGCGGAAAGTGGTTTTTCAACACTAACACAAGTGCGAAAAGTGGTTTTTCCACACTAATACAAGTGCAAAAGTGGTTTCCTGCACCAACACAAGTGCGAAAAGTGGTTTTTCAACACTAACACAAGTGCGAAAAGTGGTTTTTCAACACTATCACAAGTGCAAAAAGTGTTTTTTCCACACTAATATAAGTGCAAAAGTGGTTTCCTGCACCAACACAAGTGCGAAAAGTGGTTTTTCAACACTAACACAAGTGCGAAAAGTGGTTTTTCAACACTAACACAAGTGCGAAAAGTGGTTTTTCCACACTAATACAAGTGCAAAAGTGGTTTCCTGCACCAACACAAGTGCGAAAAGTGGTTTTTCAACACTAACACAAGTGCGAAAAGTGGTTTTTTCCACACTAATACAAGGGCAAAAGTGCTTTCCTGCACCAACACAAGTGCGAAAAGTGGTTTTTCAACACTAACACAAGTGCGAAACGTGGTTTTTCAACACTAACACAAGTGTGAAAAGTGTTTTTTCCACACTAATACAAGTGCAAAAGTGGTTTCCTGCACCAACACAAGTGCGAAAAGTGGTTTTTAAACACTAACACAAGTGCGAAAAGTGGGTTTTTCAACACTAACACAAGTGCGAAAAGTGTTTTTTCCACACTAATACAAGTGAAAAAGTGGTTTCCTGCACCAACACAAGTGCGAAAAGTGGTTTTTCAACACTAACACAAGTGCAAAAAGTGGTTTTTCAACACTAACACAAGTGCGAAAAGTGGTTTTTCCACACTAATACAAGTGCAAAAGTGGTTTCCTGCACCAACACAAGTGCGAAAAGTGGTTTTTCAACACTAACACAAGTGTGAAAAGTGGTTTTTCCACACTAATACAAGTGCAAAAGTGGTTTCCTGCACAAACACAAGTGCGAAAAGTGGTTTTTCCACACTAATACAAGTGCAAAAGTGGTTTCCTGCACCAACACAAGTGTGAAAAGTGGTTTTTCAACACTAACACAAGTGTGAAAAGTGGTTTTTCCACACTAATACAAGTGCAAAAGTGGTTTCCTGCACCAACACAAGTGCGAAAAGTGGTTTTTCAACACTAACACAAGTGCGAAAAGTGGTTTTTCAACACTATCACAAGTGCAAAAAGTGTTTTTTCCACACTAATACAAGTGCAAAAGTGGTTTCCTGCACCAACACAAGTGCGAAAAGTGGTTTTTCAACACTAACACAAGTGCGAAAAGTGGTTTTTCAACACTAACACAAGTACGAAAAGTGGTTTTTCCACACTAATACAAGTGCAAAAGTGGTTTCCTGCACCAACACAAGTGCGAAAAGTGGTTTTTCAACACTAACACAAGTGCGAAAAGTGGTTTTTCCACACTAATACAAGTGCAAAAGTGGTTTCCTGCACCAACACAAGTGCGAAAAGTGGTTTTTCCACACTAATACAAGTGCAAAAGTGGTTTCCTGCACCAATACAAGTGCAAAAAGTGGTTTTTCAACACTAACACAAGTGCGAAAAGTGGTTTTTCAACACTAACACAAGTGCGAAAAGTGGTTTTTCCACACTAATACAAGGGCAAAAGTGCTTTCCTGCACCAACACAAGTGCGAAAAGTGGTTTTTCAACACTAACACAAGTGCGAAACGTGGTTTTTCAACACTAACACAAGTGTGAAAAGTGTTTTTTCCACACTAATACAAGTGCAAAAGTGGTTTCCTGCACCAACACAAGTGCGAAAAGTGGTTTTTCAACACTAACACAAGTGCGAAAAGTGGTTTTTCAACACTAACACAAGTGCGAAAAGTGGTTTTGCCACACTACTACAAGTGCAAAAGTGGTTTCCTGGACCAACACAAGTGCGAAAAGTGGTTTTTCAACACTAACACAAGTGCGAAAAGTGGTTTTTCAACACTATCACAAGTGCAAAAAGTGTTTTTTCCACACTAATACAAGTGCAAAAGTGGTTTCCTGCACCAACACAAGTGCGAAAAGTGGTTTTTCAACACTAACACAAGTGCGAAAAGTGGTTTTTCAACACTAACACAAGTGCGAAAAGTGGTTTTTCCACACTAATACAAGTGCAAAAGTGGTTTCCTGCACCAACACAAGTGCGAAAAGTGGTTTTGCCACACTAATACAAGTGCAAAAGTGGTTTCCTGCACCAACACAAGTGCGAAAAGTGGTTTTTCAACACTAACACAAGTGCGAAAAGTGGTTTTTCCACACTAATACAAGTGCAAAAGTGGTTTCCTGCACCAACACAAGTGCGAAAAGTGGTTTTTCAACACTAACACAAGTGCGAAAAGTGGTTTTTCAACACTATCACAAGTGCAAAAAGTGTTTTTTCCACACTAATATAAGTGCAAAAGTGGTTTCCTGCACCAACACAAGTGCGAAAAGTGGTTTTTCAACACTAACACAAGTGCGAAAAGTGGTTTTTCAACACTAACACAAGTGCGAAAAGTGGTTTTTCCACACTAATACAAGTGCAAAAGTGGTTTCCTGCACCAACACAAGTGCGAAAAGTGGTTTTTCAACACTAACACAAGTGCGAAAAGTGGTTTTTTCCACACTAATACAAGGGCAAAAGTGCTTTCCTGCACCAACACAAGTGCGAAAAGTGGTTTTTCAACACTAACACAAGTGCGAAACGTGGTTTTTCAACACTAACACAAGTGTGAAAAGTGTTTTTTCCACACTAATACAAGTGCAAAAGTGGTTTCCTGCACCAACACAAGTGCGAAAAGTGGTTTTTAAACACTAACACAAGTGCGAAAAGTGGGTTTTTCAACACTAACACAAGTGCGAAAAGTGTTTTTTCCACACTAATACAAGTGAAAAAGTGGTTTCCTGCACCAACACAAGTGCGAAAAGTGGTTTTTCAACACTAACACAAGTGCAAAAAGTGGTTTTTCAACACTAACACAAGTGCGAAAAGTGGTTTTTCCACACTAATACAAGTGCAAAAGTGGTTTCCTGCACCAACACAAGTGCGAAAAGTGGTTTTTCAACACTAACACAAGTGTGAAAAGTGTTTTTTCCACACTAATACAAGTGCAAAAGTGGTTTTTCAACACTAACACAAGTGCGAAACGTGGTTTTTCAACACTAACACAAGTGTGAAAAGTGTTTTTTCCACACTAATACAAGTGCAAAAGTGGTTTCCTGCACCAACACAAGTGCGAAAAGTGGTTTTTAAACACTAACACAAGTGCGAAAAGTGGGTTTTTCAACACTAACACAAGTGCGAAAAGTGTTTTTTCCACACTAATACAAGTGAAAAAGTGGTTTCCTGCACCAACACAAGTGCGAAAAGTGGTTTTTCAACACTAACACAAGTGCGAAAAGTGGTTTTTCAACACTAACACAAGTGCGAAAAGTGGTTTTTCCACACTAATACAAGTGCAAAAGTGGTTTCCTGCACCAACACAAGTGCGAAAAGTGGTTTTTCAACACTAACACAAGTGCGAAAAGTGGTTTTTCAACACTATCACAAGTGCAAAAAGTGTTTTTCCACACTAATACAAGTGCAAAAGTGGTTTCCTGCACCAACACAAGTGCGAAAATTGGTTTTTCAACACTAACACAAGTGCGAAAAGTGGTTTTTCAACACTAACACAAGTGCGAAAAGTGGTTTTTCCACACTAATACAAGTGCAAAAGTGGTTTCCTGCACCAACACAAGTGCGAAAAGTGGTTTCTCCACACTAATACAAGTGCAAAAGTGGTTTCCTGCACCAACACAAGTGCGAAAAGTGGTTTTTCAACACTATCACAAGTGCAAAAAGTGTTTTTTCCACACTAATACAAGTGCAAAAGTGGTTTCCTGCACCAACACAAGTGCGAAAAGTGGTTTTTCAACACTAACACAAGTGCGAATATGGGGTTTTTCAACACTAACACAAGTGTGAAAAGTGGTTTTTCAACACTAACACAAGTGCGAAAAGTGGTTTTTCCACACTAATACAAGTGCAAAAGTGGTTTCCTGCACCAACACAAGTGCGAAAAGTGGTTTTTCAACATTAACACAAGTGCAAAAAGTGTTTTTTCCACACTAATACAAGTGCAGAAGTGGTTTCCTGCACCAACACAAGTGCGAAAAGTGGTTTTTCAACACCAACACGAGTGCGAAAAGTGGTTTTTCAACACTATCACAAGTGCAAAAAGTGTTTTTTCCACACTAATACAAGTGCAAAAGTGGTATCCTACACCAATACAAGTGCGAAAAGTGGTTTTTCAACACTAACACAAGTGCGAAAAGTGATTTTTCCACACTAATACAAGTGCAAAAGTGGTTTCCTGCACCAACACGAGTGCGAAAAGTGGTTTTTCAACACTAACACAAGTGCGAAATGTGGTTTTTCAACACTAACACAAGTGCGAAAAGTGGTTTTTCAACTCTAACACAAGTGCGAAAAGTGGTTTTTCCACACTAATACAAGTGCAAAAGTGGTTTCCTGCACCAACACAAGTGCGAAAAGTGGTTTTTCAACACTAACACAAGTGCGAAAAGTGGTTTTTCAACACTATCACAAGTGCAAAAAGTGTTTTTTCCACACTAATACAAGTGCAAAAGTGGTTTCCTGCACCAACACAAGTGCGAAAAGTGGTTTTTCAACACTAACACAAGTGCAAAAAGTGGTTTTTCAACACTAACACAAGTGCGAAAAGTGGTTTTTCCACACTAATACAAGTGCAAAAGTGGTTTCCTGCACCAACACAAGTGCGAAAAGTGGTTTTTCCACACTAATACAAGTGCAAAAGTGGTTTCCTGCACCAACACAAGTGCGAAAAGTGGTTTTTCCACACTAATACAAGTGCAAAAGTGGTTTCCTGCACTAACACAAGTGCGAAAAGTGGTTTTTCCACACTAATACAAGTGCAAAAGTGGTTTCCTGCACCAACACAAGTGCGAAAAGTGGTTTTTCAACACTAACACAAGTGCGAAAAGTGGTTTTTCAACACTATCACAAGTGCAAAAAGTGTTTTTTCCACACTAATACAAGTGCAAAAGTGGTTTCCTGCACCAACACAAGTGCGAAAAGTGGTTTTTCAACACTAACACAAGTGCGAAAAGTGGTTTTTCCACACTAATACAAGGGCAAAAGTGCTTTCCTGCACCAACACAAGTGCGAAAAGTGGTTTTTCAACACTAACACAAGTGCGAAACGTGGTTTTTCAACACTAACACTAGTGTTAAAAGTGTTTTTTCCACACTAATACAAGTGCAAAAGTGGTTTCCTGCACCAACACAAGTGTGAAAAGTGGTTTTTCAACACTAACACAAGTGCGAAAAGTGGTTTTTCAACACTAACACAAGTGCGAAAAGTGGTTTTTCAACACTAACACAAGTGCGAAAAGCGGTTTTTCAACACTAACACAAGTGCGAAAAGTGGTTTTTCAACACTAACACAAGTGCGAAAAGTGGTTTTTCCACACTAATACAAGTGCAAAAGTGGTTTCCTGCACCAACACAAGTGCGTAAAGTGGTTTTTCAACACTAACACAAGTGCGAAAAGTGGTTTTTCAACACTAACACAAGTGTGAAAAGTGTTTTTTCCACACTAATACAAGTGCAAAAGTGGTTTCCTGCACCAACACAAGTGCGAAAAGTGGTTTTTCAACACTAACCCAAGTGCGAAAAGTGGTTTTTCAACACTATCACAAGTGCAAAAAGTGTTTTTTCCACACTAATACAAGTGCAAAAGTGGTTTCCTGCACCAACACAAGTGCGAAAAGTGGTTTTTCAACACTAACACAAGTGCGAAAAGTGGTTTTTCAACACTATCACAAGTGCAAAAAGTGTTTTTTCCACACTAATACAAGTGCAAAAGTGGTTTCCTGCACCAATACAAGTGCGAAAAGTGGTTTTTCAACACTAACACAAGTGCGAAAAGTGTTTTTTCCACACTAATACAAGGGCAAAAGTGGTTTCCTGCACCAACACGAGTGCGAAAAGTGGTTTTTCAACACTAACACAAGTGCGAAATGTGGTTTTTCAACACTAACACAAATGCGAAAAGTGGTTTTTCAACTCTAACACAAGTGCGAAAAGTGTTTTTTCCACACTAATACAAGTGCAAAAGTGGTTTCCTGCACCAACACGAGTGCGAAAAGTGGTTTTTCAACACTAACACAAGTGCGAAATGTGGTTTTTCAACACTAACACAAGTGCGAAAAGTGGTTTTTCAACACTATCACAAGTGCAAAAAGTGTTTTTTCCACACTAATACAAGTGCAAAAGTGGTTTCCTGCACCAACACAAGTGCAAAAAGTGGTTTTTCAACACTAACACAAGTGCGAAAAGTGGTTTTTCCACACTAATACAAGTGCAAAAGTGGTTTCCTGCACCAACACAAGTGCGAAAAGTGGTTTTTCAACACTAACACAAGTGCGAAAAGTGGTTTTTCAACACTATCACAAGTGCAAAAAGTGTTTTTTCCACACTAATACAAGTGCAAAAGTGGTTTCCTGCACCAACACAAGTGCGAAAAGTGGTTTTTCAACACTAACACAAGTGCGAAAAGTGGTTTTTCAACACTAACACAAGTGCGAAAAGTGGTTTTTCCACACTAATACAAGTGCAAAAGTGGTTTCCTGCACCAACACAAGTGCGAAAAGTGGTTTTTCCACACTAATACAAGTGCAAAAGTGGTTTCCTGCACCAACACAAGTGTGAAAAGTGGTTTTTCAACACTAACACAAGTGCGAAAAGTGGTTTTTCCACACTAATACAAGTGCAAAAGTGGTTTCCTGCACCAACACAAGTGCGAAAAGTGGTTTTTCAACACTAACACAAGTGCGAAAAGTGGTTTTTCAACACTATCACAAGTGCAAAAAGTGTTTTTTCCACACTAATACAAGTGCAAAAGTGGTTTCCTGCACCAACACAAGTGCGAAAAGTGGTTTTTCAACACTAACACAAGTGCGAAAAGTGGTTTTTCAACACTAACACAAGTACGAAAAGTGGTTTTTCCACACTAATACAAGTGCAAAAGTGGTTTCCTGCACCAACACAAGTGCGAAAAGTGGTTTTTCAACACTAACACAAGTGCGAAAAGTGGTTTTTCCACACTAATACAAGGGCAAAAGTGCTTTCCTGCACCAACACAAGTGCGAAAAGTGGTTTTTCAACACTAACACAAGTGCGAAACGTGGTTTTTCAACACTAACACAAGTGTGAAAAGTGTTTTTTCCACACTAATACAAGTGCAAAAGTGGTTTCCTGCACCAACACAAGTGCGAAAAGTGGTTTTTCAACACTAACACAAGTGCGAAAAGTGGTTTTTCAACACTAACACAAGTGCGAAAAGTGTTTATTCCACACTAATACAAGTGAAAAAGTGGTTTCCTGCACCAACACAAGTGCGAAAAGTGGTTTTTCAACACTAACACAAGTGCGAAAAGTGGTTTTTCAACACTAACACAAGTGCGAAAAGTGGTTTTTCAACACTAACACAAGTGCGAAAAGCGGTTTTTCAACACTAACACAAGTGCGAAAAGTGGTTTTTCAACACTAACACAAGTGCGAAAAGTGGTTTTTCCACACTAATACAAGTGCAAAAGTGGTTTCCTGCACCAACACAAGTGCGAAAAGTGGTTTTTCAACACTAACACAAGTGCGAAAAGTGGTTTTTCAACACTAACACAAGTGCGAAAAGTGTTTTTTCCACACTAATACAAGTGCAAAAGTGGTTTCCTGCACCAACACAAGTGCGAAAAGTGGTTTTTCAACACTAACCCAAGTGCGAAAAGTGGTTTTTCAACACAAACCCAAGTGCGAAAAGTGGTTTTTCAACAATATCACAAGTGCAAAAAGTGTTTTTTCCACACTAATACAAGTGCAAAAGTGGTTTTTCAACACTAACACAAGTGCGAAAAGTGGTTTTTCAACACTATCACAAGTGCAAAAAGTGTTTTTTCCACACTAATACAAGTGCAAAAAGTGTTTTTTCCACACTAATACAAGTGCAAAAGTGGTTTCCTGCACCAATACAAGTGCGAAAAGTGGTTTTTCAACACTAACACAAGTGCGAAAAGTGTTTTTT
>NW_027618278.1:0-78757 GCF_964187855.1 Myxine glutinosa
AAAAACCACTTTTCGCACTTGTGTTAGTGTTGAAAAACCACTTTTCGCACTTGTGTTGGTGCAGGAAACCACTTTTGCACTTGTATTAGTGTGGAAAAACCACTTTTCGCACTTGTGTTAGTGTTGAAAAAGCACTTTTCGCACTTGTGTTAGTGTTGAAAAACCACTTTTCGCACTTATGTTGGTGCAGAAAACCACTTTTGCACTTGTATTAGTGTGGAAAAAACACTTTTTGCACTTGTGATAGTGTTGAAAAACAACTTTTCGCACTTGTGTTAGTGTTGAAAAACCACTTTTGCACTTGTATTAGTGTGGAAAAACCACTTTTCGCACTTGTGTTAGTGTTGAAAAAGCACTTTTCGCACTTGTGTTAGTGTTGAAAAACCACTTTTCGCACTTATGTTGGTGCAGGAAACCACTTTTGCACTTGTATTAGTGTGGAAAAAACACTTTTTGCACTTGTGATAGTGTTGAAAAACCACTTTTCGCACTTGTGTTAGTGTTGAAAAACCACTTTTGCACTTGTATTAGTGTGGAAAAACCACTTTTCGCACTTGTGTTAGTGTTGAAAAACCACTTTTCGCACTTGTGTTAGTGTTGAAAAACCACTTTTCGCACTTGTGTTAGTGTTGAAAAACCACTTTTCGCACTTGTGTTAGTGTTGAAAAACCACTTTTCGCACTTGTGTTAGTGTTGAAAAACCACTTTCCACACTTGTGTTAGTGTTGAAAAACCACTTTTCGCAGTTGTGTTGGTGCAGGAAACCACTTTTGCACTTGTATTAGTGTGGAAAAAACACTTTTTGCACTTGTGATAGTGTTGAAAAACCACTTTTCGCACTTGTGTTAGTGTTGAAAAACCACTTTTCGCACTTGTGTTAGTGTTGAAAACCCACTTTTCGCACTTGTATTAGTGTGGAAAAACCATTTTTCGCACTTGTATTAGTGTGGAAAAAACACTTTTTGCACTTGTGATAGTGTTGAAAACCCACTTTTCGCACTTGTGTTAGTGTTGAAAAACCACTTTTCGCACTTGTGTTGGTGCAGGAAACCACTTTTGCACTTGTATTAGTGTGGAAAAAACACTTTTTGCACTTGTGATAGTGTTAAAAAACCACTTTTCGCACTTGTGTTAGTGTTGAAAAACCACTTTTCACACTTGTGTTAGTGTTGAAAAACCACTTTTCGCACTTGTTTTGGTGCAGGAAACCACTTTTGCACTTGTATTAGTGTGGAAAAAACACTTTTCGCACTTGTGTTAGTGTTGAAAAACCACTTTTCGCACTTGTGTTAGTGTTGAAAAACCACTTTTCGCACTTCTGTTGGTGCAGGAAACCACTTTTGCACTTGTATTAGTGTGGAAAAAACACTTTTTGCACTTGTGATAGTGTTGAAAAACCACTTTTCGCACTTGTGTTAGTGTTGAAAAACCACTTTTCGCACTTGTGTTGGTGCAGGAAACCACTTTTGCACTTGTATTAGTGTGGAAAAAACACTTTTTGCAATTGCAATAGTGTTGAAAAACCACTTTTCGCACTTGTGTTTGTGTTGAAAAACCACTTTTCACACTTGTGTTAGTGTTGGAAAACCACTTTTCGCACTTGTATTAGTGTGGAAAAACCACTTTTCGCACTTGTGTCAGTGTTGAAAAACCACTTTTCGCACTTGCGTTAGTGTTGAAAAACCACTTTTCGCACTTGTGTTGGTGTAGGAAACCACTTTTGCACTTGTATTAGTGGGGAAAAAACACTTTTTGCACTTGTGATAGTGTTGAAAAACCACTTTTCGCACTTGTGTTAGTGTTGAAAAACCACTTTTCGCACTTGTGTTGGTGCAGGAAACCACTTTTGCACTTGTATTAGTGTCGAAAAACCACTTTTCACACTTGTGTTAGTGTTGAAAAACCACTTTTTGCACTTGTGTTAGTGTTGAAAAACCACTTTTTGCACTTGTGTTATTGTTGAAAAACCACTTTTCGCACTTGTGTTAGTCTTGAAAAACCACTTTTCGCACTTGTGTTAGTGTTGAAAAACCATTTTTCGCACTTGTGTTAGTGTTGAAAAAACACTTTTCGCACTTGTGTTGGTGCAGGAAACCACTTTTGCACTTGTATTAGTGTGGAAAAACACTTTTTGCACTTGTGATAGTGTTGAAAAACCACTTTTCGCACTTGTGTTAGTGTTGAAAAACCACTTTTCGCACTTGTGATAGTGTTGAAAAACCACTTTTCGCACTTGTGATAGTGTTGAAAAACCACTTTTCCCACTTGTGTTAGTGTTGAAAAACCACTTTTCGCACTAGTGCTGGTGCAGGAAACCACTTTTGCACTTGCATTAGTGTGGAAAAACCACTTTTCGCACTTGTGTTAGTGTTGAAAAACCACTTTTCGCATTTGTGTTAGTGTTGAAAAACCACTTTTCGCACTTGTGTTAGTGTTGAAAAAACCACTTTTCGCACTTGTGTTAGTGTTGAAAAACCACTTTTTGCCATTGTGTTGGTGCAGGAAACCACTTTTGCACTTGTATTAGTGTGGAAAAAACCACTTTTCGCACTTGTGTTAGTGTTGAAAAACAACTTTTCGCACTTGTGTTAGTGTTGAAAAACCACTTTTCGCACTTATGTTGGTGCAGGAAACCACTTTTGCACTTGTATTAGTGTGGAAAAAACACTTTTTGCAATTGCAATAGTGTTGAAAAACCACTTTTCGCACTTGTGTTTGTGTTGAAAAACCACTTTTCACACTTGTGTTAGTGTTGGAAAACCACTTTTCGCACTTGTATTAGTGTGGAAAAACCACTTTTCGCACTTGTGTCAGTGTTGAAAAACCACTTTTCGCACTTGCGTTAGTGTTGAAAAACCACTTTTCGCACTTGTGTTGGTGTAGGAAACCACTTTTGCACTTGTATTAGTGGGGAAAAAACACTTTTTGCACTTGTGATAGTGTTGAAAAACCACTTTTCGCACTTGTGTTAGTGTTGAAAAACCACTTTTCGCACTTGTGTTGGTGCAGGAAACCACTTTTGCACTTGTATTAGTGTCGAAAAACCACTTTTCACACTTGTGTTAGTGTTGAAAAACCACTTTTTGCACTTGTGTTAGTGTTGAAAAACCACTTTTTGCACTTGTGTTATTGTTGAAAAACCACTTTTCGCACTTGTGTTAGTCTTGAAAAACCACTTTTCGCACTTGTGTTAGTGTTGAAAAACCATTTTTCGCACTTGTGTTAGTGTTGAAAAAACACTTTTCGCACTTGTGTTGGTGCAGGAAACCACTTTTGCACTTGTATTAGTGTGGAAAAACACTTTTTGCACTTGTGATAGTGTTGAAAAACCACTTTTCGCACTTGTGTTAGTGTTGAAAAACCACTTTTCGCACTTGTGATAGTGTTGAAAAACCACTTTTCGCACTTGTGATAGTGTTGAAAAACCACTTTTCCCACTTGTGTTAGTGTTGAAAAACCACTTTTCGCACTAGTGCTGGTGCAGGAAACCACTTTTGCACTTGCATTAGTGTGGAAAAACCACTTTTCGCACTTGTGTTAGTGTTGAAAAACCACTTTTCGCATTTGTGTTAGTGTTGAAAAACCACTTTTCGCACTTGTGTTAGTGTTGAAAAAACCACTTTTCGCACTTGTGTTAGTGTTGAAAAACCACTTTTTGCCATTGTGTTGGTGCAGGAAACCACTTTTGCACTTGTATTAGTGTGGAAAAAACCACTTTTCGCACTTGTGTTAGTGTTGAAAAACAACTTTTCGCACTTGTGTTAGTGTTGAAAAACCACTTTTCGCACTTATGTTGGTGCAGGAAACCACTTTTGCACTTGTATTAGTGTGGAAAAAATACTTTTTGCACTTGTGATAGTGTTGAAAAACCACTTTTCGCACTTGTGTTAGTGTTGAAAAACCACTTTTCGCACTTGTGTTGGTGCAGGAAACCACTTTTGCACTTGTATTAGTATGGAAAAACCACTTTTCGCACTTGTGTTAGTGTTGAAAAACCACTTTTCGCACTTGTGTTAGTGTTGAAAAACCACTTTTCGCACTTGTGTTAGTGTTGAAAAACCACTTTTCGCACTTGTATTAGTGTTGAAAAACCACTTTTCGCACTTGTGTTAGTGTTGAAAAACCACTTTCCACACTTGTGTTAGTGTTGAAAAACCACTTTTCGCACTTGCGTTGGTGCAGGAAACCACTTTTGCACTTGTATTAGTGTGGAAAAAACACTTTTTGCACTTGTGATAGTGTTGAAAAACCACTTTTCGCACTTGTGTTAGTGTTGAAAAACCACTTTTCGCACTTGTGTTAGTGTTGAAAACCCACTTTTCGCACTTGTATTAGTGTGGAAAAACCATTTTTCGCACTTGTATTAGTGTTGAAAAACCACTTTTCGCACTTGTGTTAGTGTTGAAAAACCACTTTTCGCACTTGTGTTAGTGTTGAAAAACCACTTTTCGAACTTGTGTTGGTGCAGGAAACCACTTTTGCACTTGTATTAGTGTGGAAAAAACACTTTTTGCACTTGTGATAGTGTTGAAAACCCACTTTTCGCACTTGTGTTAGTGTTGAAAAACCACTTTTCGCACTTGTGTTGGTGCAGGAAACCACTTTTGCACTTGTATTAGTGTGGAAAAAACACTTTTTGCACTTGTGATAGTGTTAAAAAACCACTTTTCGCACTTGTGTTAGTGTTGAAAAACCACTTTTCACACTTGTGTTAGTGTTGAAAAACCACTTTTCGCACTTGTGTTGGTGCAGGAAACACTTTTGCACTTGTATTAGTGTGGAAAAAAACACTTTTCGCACTTGTGTTAGTGTTGAAAAACCACTTTTCGCACTTGTGTTAGTGTTGAAAAACCACTTTTCGCACTTCTGTTGGTGCAGGAAACCACTTTTGCACTTGTATTAGTGTGGAAAAAACACTTTTTGCACTTGTGATAGTGTTGAAAAACCACTTTTCGCACTTGTGTTAGTGTTGAAAAACCACTTTTCGCACTTGTGTTGGTGCAGGAAACCACTTTTGCACTTGTATTAGTGTGGAAAAAACACTTTTTGCAATTGTAATAGTGTTGAAAAACCACTTTTCGCACTTGTGTTTGTGTTGAAAAACCACTTTTCACACTTGTGTTAGTGTTGGAAAACCACTTTTCGCACTTGTATTAGTGTGGAAAAACCACTTTTCGCACTTGTGTCAGTGTTGAAAAACCACTTTTCGCACTTGCGTTAGTGTTGAAAAACCACTTTTCGCACTTGTGTTAGTGTTGAAAAACCACTTTTCGCACTTGTGTTGGTGTAGGAAACCACTTTTGCACTTGTATTAGTGTGGAAAAAAACACTTTTTGCACTTGTGATAGTGTTGAAAAACCACTTTTCGCACTTGTGTTAGTGTTGAAAAACCACTTTTCGCACTTGTGTTGGTGCAGGAAACCACTTTTGCACTTGTATTAGTGTGGAAAAACCACTTTTCGCACCTGTGTTAGTGTTGAAAAACCACTTTTCGCACTTGTGTTAGTGTTGAAAACCACTTTTTGCCATTGTGTTGGTGCAGGAAACCACTTTTGCACTTGTATTAGTGTGGAAAAAACCACTTTTCGCACTTGTGTTAGTGTTGAAAAACAACTTTTCGCACTTGTGTTACTGTTGAAAAACCACTTTTCGCACTTATGTTGGTGCAGGAAACCACTTTTGCACTTGTATTAGTGTGGAAAAAATACTTTTTGCACTTGTGATAGTGTTGAAAAACCACTTTTCGCACTTGTGTTAGTGTTGAAAAACCACTTTTGCACTTGTATTAGTGTGGAAAAACCACTTTTCGCACTTGTGTTAGTGTTGAAAAACCACTTTTCGCACTTGTGTTAGTGTTGAAAAACCACTTTTCGCACTTGTGTTAGTGTTGAAAAACCACTTTTCGCACTTGTGTTAGTGTTGAAAAACCACTTTTCGCACTTGTGTTAGTGTTGAAAAACCACTTTCCACACTTGTGTTAGTGTTGAAAAACCACTTTTCGCAGTTGTGTTGGTGCAGGAAACCACTTTTGCACTTGTATTAGTGTGGAAAAAACACTTTTTGCACTTGTGATAGTGTTGAAAACCACTTTTCGCACTTGTGTTAGTGTTGAAAAACCACTTTTCGCACTTGTGTTAGTGTTGAAAACCCACTTTTCGCACTTGTATTAGTGTGGAAAAACCATTTTCGCACTTGTATTAGTGTTGAAAAACCACTTTTCGCACTTGTGTTAGTGTTGAAAAACCACTTTTCGCACTTGTGTTAGTGTTGAAAAACCACTTTTCGCACTTGTGTTGGTGCAGGAAACCACTTTTGCACTTGTATTAGTGTGGAAAAAACACTTTTTGCACTTGTGATAGTGTTGAAAACCCACTTTTCGCACTTGTGTTAGTGTTGAAAAACCACTTTTCGCACTTGTGTTGGTGCAGGAAACCACTTTTGCACTTGTATTAGTGTGGAAAAAAACACTTTTTGCACTTGTGATAGTGTTAAAAAACACTTTTCGCACTTGTGTTAGTGTTGAAAAACCACTTTTCACACTTGTGTTAGTGTTGAAAAACCACTTTTCGCACTTGTGTTGGTGCAGGAAACCACTTTTGCACTTGTATTAGTGTGGAAAAAACACTTTTCGCACTTGTGTTAGTGTTGAAAAACCACTTTTCGCACTTGTGTTAGTGTTGAAAAACCACTTTTCGCACTTCTGTTGGTGCAGGAAACCACTTTTGCACTTGTATTAGTGTGGAAAAAACACTTTTTGCACTTGTGATAGTGTTGAAAAACCACTTTTCGCACTTGTGTTAGTGTTGAAAAACCACTTTTCGCACTTGTGTTGGTGCAGGAAACCACTTTTGCACTTGTATTAGTGTGGAAAAAACACTTTTTGCAATTGCAATAGTGTTGAAAAACCACTTTTCGCACTTGTGTTTGTGTTGAAAAACCACTTTTCACACTTGTGTTAGTGTTGGAAAACCACTTTTCGCACTTGTATTAGTGTGGAAAAACCACTTTTCGCACTTGTGTCAGTGTTGAAAAACCACTTTTCGCACTTGCGTTAGTGTTGAAAAACCACTTTTCGCACTTGTGTTGGTGTAGGAAACCACTTTTGCACTTGTATTAGTGGGGAAAAAACACTTTTTGCACTTGTGATAGTGTTGAAAAACCACTTTTCGCACTTGTGTTAGTGTTGAAAAACCACTTTTCGCACTTGTGTTGGTGCAGGAAACCACTTTTGCACTTGTATTAGTGTCGAAAAACCACTTTTCACACTTGTGTTAGTGTTGAAAAACCACTTTTTGCACTTGTGTTAGTGTTGAAAAACCACTTTTTGCACTTGTGTTATTGTTGAAAAACCACTTTTCGCACTTGTGTTAGTCTTGAAAAACCACTTTTCGCACTTGTGTTAGTGTTGAAAAACCATTTTTCGCACTTGTGTTAGTGTTGAAAAAACACTTTTCGCACTTGTGTTGGTGCAGGAAACCACTTTTGCACTTGTATTAGTGTGGAAAAACACTTTTTGCACTTGTGATAGTGTTGAAAAACCACTTTTCGCACTTGTGTTAGTGTTGAAAAACCACTTTTCGCACTTGTGATAGTGTTGAAAAACCACTTTTCGCACTTGTGATAGTGTTGAAAAACCACTTTTCCCACTTGTGTTAGTGTTGAAAAACCACTTTTCGCACTAGTGCTGGTGCAGGAAACCACTTTTGCACTTGCATTAGTGTGGAAAAACCACTTTTCGCACTTGTGTTAGTGTTGAAAAACCACTTTTCGCATTTGTGTTAGTGTTGAAAAACCACTTTTCGCACTTGTGTTAGTGTTGAAAAAACCACTTTTCGCACTTGTGTTAGTGTTGAAAAACCACTTTTTGCCATTGTGTTGGTGCAGGAAACCACTTTTGCACTTGTATTAGTGTGGAAAAAACCACTTTTCGCACTTGTGTTAGTGTTGAAAAACAACTTTTCGCACTTGTGTTAGTGTTGAAAAACCACTTTTCGCACTTATGTTGGTGCAGGAAACCACTTTTGCACTTGTATTAGTGTGGAAAAAACACTTTTTGCAATTGCAATAGTGTTGAAAAACCACTTTTCGCACTTGTGTTTGTGTTGAAAAACCACTTTTCACACTTGTGTTAGTGTTGGAAAACCACTTTTCGCACTTGTATTAGTGTGGAAAAACCACTTTTCGCACTTGTGTCAGTGTTGAAAAACCACTTTTCGCACTTGCGTTAGTGTTGAAAAACCACTTTTCGCACTTGTGTTGGTGTAGGAAACCACTTTTGCACTTGTATTAGTGGGGAAAAAACACTTTTTGCACTTGTGATAGTGTTGAAAAACCACTTTTCGCACTTGTGTTAGTGTTGAAAAACCACTTTTCGCACTTGTGTTGGTGCAGGAAACCACTTTTGCACTTGTATTAGTGTCGAAAAACCACTTTTCACACTTGTGTTAGTGTTGAAAAACCACTTTTTGCACTTGTGTTAGTGTTGAAAAACCACTTTTTGCACTTGTGTTATTGTTGAAAAACCACTTTTCGCACTTGTGTTAGTCTTGAAAAACCACTTTTCGCACTTGTGTTAGTGTTGAAAAACCATTTTTCGCACTTGTGTTAGTGTTGAAAAAACACTTTTCGCACTTGTGTTGGTGCAGGAAACCACTTTTGCACTTGTATTAGTGTGGAAAAACACTTTTTGCACTTGTGATAGTGTTGAAAAACCACTTTTCGCACTTGTGTTAGTGTTGAAAAACCACTTTTCGCACTTGTGATAGTGTTGAAAAACCACTTTTCGCACTTGTGATAGTGTTGAAAAACCACTTTTCCCACTTGTGTTAGTGTTGAAAAACCACTTTTCGCACTAGTGCTGGTGCAGGAAACCACTTTTGCACTTGCATTAGTGTGGAAAAACCACTTTTCGCACTTGTGTTAGTGTTGAAAAACCACTTTTCGCATTTGTGTTAGTGTTGAAAAACCACTTTTCGCACTTGTGTTAGTGTTGAAAAAACCACTTTTCGCACTTGTGTTAGTGTTGAAAAACCACTTTTTGCCATTGTGTTGGTGCAGGAAACCACTTTTGCACTTGTATTAGTGTGGAAAAAACCACTTTTCGCACTTGTGTTAGTGTTGAAAAACAACTTTTCGCACTTGTGTTAGTGTTGAAAAACCACTTTTCGCACTTATGTTGGTGCAGGAAACCACTTTTGCACTTGTATTAGTGTGGAAAAAATACTTTTTGCACTTGTGATAGTGTTGAAAAACCACTTTTCGCACTTGTGTTAGTGTTGAAAAACCACTTTTCGCACTTGTGTTGGTGCAGGAAACCACTTTTGCACTTGTATTAGTATGGAAAAACCACTTTTCGCACTTGTGTTAGTGTTGAAAAACCACTTTTCGCACTTGTGTTAGTGTTGAAAAACCACTTTTCGCACTTGTGTTAGTGTTGAAAAACCACTTTTCGCACTTGTATTAGTGTTGAAAAACCACTTTTCGCACTTGTGTTAGTGTTGAAAAACCACTTTCCACACTTGTGTTAGTGTTGAAAAACCACTTTTCGCACTTGCGTTGGTGCAGGAAACCACTTTTGCACTTGTATTAGTGTGGAAAAAACACTTTTTGCACTTGTGATAGTGTTGAAAAACCACTTTTCGCACTTGTGTTAGTGTTGAAAAACCACTTTTCGCACTTGTGTTAGTGTTGAAAACCCACTTTTCGCACTTGTATTAGTGTGGAAAAACCATTTTTCGCACTTGTATTAGTGTTGAAAAACCACTTTTCGCACTTGTGTTAGTGTTGAAAAACCACTTTTCGCACTTGTGTTAGTGTTGAAAAACCACTTTTCGAACTTGTGTTGGTGCAGGAAACCACTTTTGCACTTGTATTAGTGTGGAAAAAACACTTTTTGCACTTGTGATAGTGTTGAAAACCCACTTTTCGCACTTGTGTTAGTGTTGAAAAACCACTTTTCGCACTTGTGTTGGTGCAGGAAACCACTTTTGCACTTGTATTAGTGTGGAAAAAACACTTTTTGCACTTGTGATAGTGTTAAAAAACCACTTTTCGCACTTGTGTTAGTGTTGAAAAACCACTTTTCACACTTGTGTTAGTGTTGAAAAACCACTTTTCGCACTTGTGTTGGTGCAGGAAACCACTTTTGCACTTGTATTAGTGTGGAAAAAACACTTTTCGCACTTGTGTTAGTGTTGAAAAACCACTTTTCGCACTTGTGTTAGTGTTGAAAAACCACTTTTCGCACTTCTGTTGGTGCAGGAAACCACTTTTGCACTTGTATTAGTGTGGAAAAAACACTTTTTGCACTTGTGATAGTGTTGAAAAACCACTTTTCGCACTTGTGTTAGTGTTGAAAAACCACTTTTCGCACTTGTGTTGGTGCAGGAAACCACTTTTGCACTTGTATTAGTGTGGAAAAAACACTTTTTGCAATTGTAATAGTGTTGAAAAACCACTTTTCGCACTTGTGTTTGTGTTGAAAAACCACTTTTCACACTTGTGTTAGTGTTGGAAAACCACTTTTCGCACTTGTATTAGTGTGGAAAAACCACTTTTCGCACTTGTGTCAGTGTTGAAAAACCACTTTTCGCACTTGCGTTAGTGTTGAAAAACCACTTTTCGCACTTGTGTTAGTGTTGAAAAACCACTTTTCGCACTTGTGTTGGTGTAGGAAACCACTTTTGCACTTGTATTAGTGTGGAAAAAACACTTTTTGCACTTGTGATAGTGTTGAAAAACCACTTTTCGCACTTGTGTTAGTGTTGAAAAACCACTTTTCGCACTTGTGTTGGTGCAGGAAACCACTTTTGCACTTGTATTAGTGTGGAAAAACCACTTTTCGCACCTGTGTTAGTGTTGAAAAACCACTTTTCGCACTTGTGTTAGTGTTGAAAAACCACTTTTTGCCATTGTGTTGGTGCAGGAAACCACTTTTGCACTTGTATTAGTGTGGAAAAAACCACTTTTCGCACTTGTGTTAGTGTTGAAAAACAACTTTTCGCACTTGTGTTACTGTTGAAAAACCACTTTTCGCACTTATGTTGGTGCAGGAAACCACTTTTGCACTTGTATTAGTGTGGAAAAAATACTTTTTGCACTTGTGATAGTGTTGAAAAACCACTTTTCGCACTTGTGTTAGTGTTGAAAAACCACTTTTGCACTTGTATTAGTGTGGAAAAACCACTTTTCGCACTTGTGTTAGTGTTGAAAAACCACTTTTCGCACTTGTGTTAGTGTTGAAAAACCACTTTTCGCACTTGTGTTAGTGTTGAAAAACCACTTTTCGCACTTGTGTTAGTGTTGAAAAACCACTTTTCGCACTTGTGTTAGTGTTGAAAAACCACTTTCCACACTTGTGTTAGTGTTGAAAAACCACTTTTCGCAGTTGTGTTGGTGCAGGAAACCACTTTTGCACTTGTATTAGTGTGGAAAAAACACTTTTTGCACTTGTGATAGTGTTGAAAAACCACTTTTCGCACTTGTGTTAGTGTTGAAAAACCACTTTTCGCACTTGTGTTAGTGTTGAAAACCCACTTTTCGCACTTGTATTAGTGTGGAAAAACCATTTTTCGCACTTGTATTAGTGTTGAAAAACCACTTTTCGCACTTGTGTTAGTGTTGAAAAACCACTTTTCGCACTTGTGTTAGTGTTGAAAAACCACTTTTCGCACTTGTGTTGGTGCAGGAAACCACTTTTGCACTTGTATTAGTGTGGAAAAAACACTTTTTGCACTTGTGATAGTGTTGAAAACCCACTTTTCGCACTTGTGTTAGTGTTGAAAAACCACTTTTCGCACTTGTGTTGGTGCAGGAAACCACTTTTGCACTTGTATTAGTGTGGAAAAAACACTTTTTGCACTTGTGATAGTGTTAAAAAACCACTTTTCGCACTTGTGTTAGTGTTGAAAAACCACTTTTCACACTTGTGTTAGTGTTGAAAAACCACTTTTCGCACTTGTGTTGGTGCAGGAAACCACTTTTGCACTTGTATTAGTGTGGAAAAAACACTTTTCGCACTTGTGTTAGTGTTGAAAAACCACTTTTCGCACTTGTGTTAGTGTTGAAAAACCACTTTTCGCACTTCTGTTGGTGCAGGAAACCACTTTTGCACTTGTATTAGTGTGGAAAAAACACTTTTTGCACTTGTGATAGTGTTGAAAAACCACTTTTCGCACTTGTGTTAGTGTTGAAAAACCACTTTTCGCACTTGTGTTGGTGCAGGAAACCACTTTTGCACTTGTATTAGTGTGGAAAAAACACTTTTTGCAATTGCAATAGTGTTGAAAAACCACTTTTCGCACTTGTGTTTGTGTTGAAAAACCACTTTTCACACTTGTGTTAGTGTTGGAAAACCACTTTTCGCACTTGTATTAGTGTGGAAAAACCACTTTTCGCACTTGTGTCAGTGTTGAAAAACCACTTTTCGCACTTGCGTTAGTGTTGAAAAACCACTTTTCGCACTTGTGTTGGTGTAGGAAACCACTTTTGCACTTGTATTAGTGGGGAAAAAACACTTTTTGCACTTGTGATAGTGTTGAAAAACCACTTTTCGCACTTGTGTTAGTGTTGAAAAACCACTTTTCGCACTTGTGTTGGTGCAGGAAACCACTTTTGCACTTGTATTAGTGTCGAAAAACCACTTTTCACACTTGTGTTAGTGTTGAAAAACCACTTTTTGCACTTGTGTTAGTGTTGAAAAACCACTTTTTGCACTTGTGTTATTGTTGAAAAACCACTTTTCGCACTTGTGTTAGTCTTGAAAAACCACTTTTCGCACTTGTGTTAGTGTTGAAAAACCATTTTTCGCACTTGTGTTAGTGTTGAAAAAACACTTTTCGCACTTGTGTTGGTGCAGGAAACCACTTTTGCACTTGTATTAGTGTGGAAAAACACTTTTTGCACTTGTGATAGTGTTGAAAAACCACTTTTCGCACTTGTGTTAGTGTTGAAAAACCACTTTTCGCACTTGTGATAGTGTTGAAAAACCACTTTTCGCACTTGTGATAGTGTTGAAAAACCACTTTTCCCACTTGTGTTAGTGTTGAAAAACCACTTTTCGCACTAGTGCTGGTGCAGGAAACCACTTTTGCACTTGCATTAGTGTGGAAAAACCACTTTTCGCACTTGTGTTAGTGTTGAAAAACCACTTTTCGCATTTGTGTTAGTGTTGAAAAACCACTTTTCGCACTTGTGTTAGTGTTGAAAAAACCACTTTTCGCACTTGTGTTAGTGTTGAAAAACCACTTTTTGCCATTGTGTTGGTGCAGGAAACCACTTTTGCACTTGTATTAGTGTGGAAAAAACCACTTTTTGCACTTGTGTTAGTGTTGAAAAACAACTTTTCGCACTTGTGTTAGTGTTGAAAAACCACTTTTCGCACTTATGTTGGTGCAGGAAACCACTTTTGCACTTGTATTAGTGTGGAAAAAATACTTTTTGCACTTGTGATAGTGTTGAAAAACCACTTTTCGCACTTGTGTTGGTGTTGAAAAACCACTTTTCGCACTTGTGTTGGTGCAGGAAACCACTTTTGCACTTGTATTAGTATGGAAAAACCACTTTTCGCACTTGTGTTAGTGTTGAAAAACCACTTTTCGCACTTGTGTTAGTGTTGAAAAACCACTTTTCGCACTTGTGTTAGTGTTGAAAAACCACTTTTCGCACTTGTATTAGTGTTGAAAAACCACTTTTCGCACTTGTGTTAGTGTTGAAAAACCACTTTCCACACTTGTGTTAGTGTTGAAAAACCACTTTTCGCACTTGCGTTGGTGCAGGAAACCACTTTTGCACTTGTATTAGTGTGGAAAAAACACTTTTTGCACTTGTGATAGTGTTGAAAAACCACTTTTCGCACTTGTGTTAGTGTTGAAAAACCACTTTTCGCACTTGTGTTAGTGTTGAAAACCCACTTTTCGCACTTGTATTAGTGTGGAAAAACCATTTTTCGCACTTGTATTAGTGTTGAAAAACCACTTTTCGCACTTGTGTTAGTGTTGAAAAACCACTTTTCGCACTTGTGTTAGTGTTGAAAAACCACTTTTCGAACTTGTGTTGGTGCAGGAAACCACTTTTGCACTTGTATTAGTGTGGAAAAAACACTTTTTGCACTTGTGATAGTGTTGAAAACCCACTTTTCGCACTTGTGTTAGTGTTGAAAAACCACTTTTCGCACTTGTGTTGGTGCAGGAAACCACTTTTGCACTTGTATTAGTGTGGAAAAAACACTTTTTGCACTTGTGATAGTGTTAAAAAACCACTTTTCGCACTTGTGTTAGTGTTGAAAAACCACTTTTCACACTTGTGTTAGTGTTGAAAAACCACTTTTCGCACTTGTGTTGGTGCAGGAAACCACTTTTGCACTTGTATTAGTGTGGAAAAAACACTTTTCGCACTTGTGTTAGTGTTGAAAAACCACTTTTCGCACTTGTGTTAGTGTTGAAAAACCACTTTTCGCACTTCTGTTGGTGCAGGAAACCACTTTTGCACTTGTATTAGTGTGGAAAAAACACTTTTTGCACTTGTGATAGTGTTGAAAAACCACTTTTCGCACTTGTGTTAGTGTTGAAAAACCACTTTTCGCACTTGTGTTGGTGCAGGAAACCACTTTTGCACTTGTATTAGTGTGGAAAAAACACTTTTTGCAATTGTAATAGTGTTGAAAAACCACTTTTCGCACTTGTGTTTGTGTTGAAAAACCACTTTTCACACTTGTGTTAGTGTTGGAAAACCACTTTTCGCACTTGTATTAGTGTGGAAAAACCACTTTTCGCACTTGTGTCAGTGTTGAAAAACCACTTTTCGCACTTGCGTTAGTGTTGAAAAACCACTTTTCGCACTTGTGTTAGTGTTGAAAAACCACTTTTCGCACTTGTGTTGGTGTAGGAAACCACTTTTGCACTTGTATTAGTGTGGAAAAAACACTTTTTGCACTTGTGATAGTGTTGAAAAACCACTTTTCGCACTTGTGTTAGTGTTGAAAAACCACTTTTCGCACTTGTGTTGGTGCAGGAAACCACTTTTGCACTTGTATTAGTGTGGAAAAACCACTTTTCGCACCTGTGTTAGTGTTGAAAAACCACTTTTCGCACTTGTGTTAGTGTTGAAAAACCACTTTTCGCACTTGTGTTAGTGTTGAAAAACCACTTTTCGCACTTGTGTTGGTGCAGGAAACCACTTTTGCACTTGTATTATTGTGGAAAAAACACTTTTTGCACTTGTGATATTGTTGAAAAACCACTTTTCGCACTTGTGTTAGTGTTGAAAAACCACTTTTCGCACTTGTGTTGGTGCAGGAAACCACTTTTGCACTTGTATTAGTGTGGAAAAACCACTTTTCGCACTTGTGTTAGTGTTGAAAAAGCACTTTTCGCACTTGTGTTAGTGTTGAAAAACCACTTTTCGCACTTATGTTGGTGCAGAAAACCACTTTTGCACTTGTATTAGTGTGGAAAAAACACTTTTTGCACTTGTGATAGTGTTGAAAAACAACTTTTCGCACTTGTGTTAGTGTTGAAAAACCACTTTTGCACTTGTATTAGTGTGGAAAAACCACTTTTCGCACTTGTGTTAGTGTTGAAAAAGCACTTTTCGCACTTGTGTTAGTGTTGAAAAACCACTTTTCGCACTTATGTTGGTGCAGGAAACCACTTTTGCACTTGTATTAGTGTGGAAAAAACACTTTTTGCACTTGTGATAGTGTTGAAAAACCACTTTTCGCACTTGTGTTAGTGTTGAAAAACCACTTTTGCACTTGTATTAGTGTGGAAAAACCACTTTTCGCACTTGTGTTAGTGTTGAAAAACCACTTTTCGCACTTGTGTTAGTGTTGAAAAACCACTTTTCGCACTTGTGTTAGTGTTGAAAAACCACTTTTCGCACTTGTGTTAGTGTTGAAAAACCACTTTTCGCACTTGTGTTAGTGTTGAAAAACCACTTTCCACACTTGTGTTAGTGTTGAAAAACCACTTTTCGCAGTTGTGTTGGTGCAGGAAACCACTTTTGCACTTGTATTAGTGTGGAAAAAACACTTTTTGCACTTGTGATAGTGTTGAAAAACCACTTTTCGCACTTGTGTTAGTGTTGAAAAACCACTTTTCGCACTTGTGTTAGTGTTGAAAACCCACTTTTCGCACTTGTATTAGTGTGGAAAAACCATTTTTCGCACTTGTATTAGTGTGGAAAAAACACTTTTTGCACTTGTGATAGTGTTGAAAACCCACTTTTCGCACTTGTGTTAGTGTTGAAAAACCACTTTTCGCACTTGTGTTGGTGCAGGAAACCACTTTTGCACTTGTATTAGTGTGGAAAAAACACTTTTTGCACTTGTGATAGTGTTAAAAAACCACTTTTCGCACTTGTGTTAGTGTTGAAAAACCACTTTTCACACTTGTGTTAGTGTTGAAAAACCACTTTTCGCACTTGTTTTGGTGCAGGAAACCACTTTTGCACTTGTATTAGTGTGGAAAAAACACTTTTCGCACTTGTGTTAGTGTTGAAAAACCACTTTTCGCACTTGTGTTAGTGTTGAAAAACCACTTTTCGCACTTCTGTTGGTGCAGGAAACCACTTTTGCACTTGTATTAGTGTGGAAAAAACACTTTTTGCACTTGTGATAGTGTTGAAAAACCACTTTTCGCACTTGTGTTAGTGTTGAAAAACCACTTTTCGCACTTGTGTTGGTGCAGGAAACCACTTTTGCACTTGTATTAGTGTGGAAAAAACACTTTTTGCAATTGCAATAGTGTTGAAAAACCACTTTTCGCACTTGTGTTTGTGTTGAAAAACCACTTTTCACACTTGTGTTAGTGTTGGAAAACCACTTTTCGCACTTGTATTAGTGTGGAAAAACCACTTTTCGCACTTGTGTCAGTGTTGAAAAACCACTTTTCGCACTTGCGTTAGTGTTGAAAAACCACTTTTCGCACTTGTGTTGGTGTAGGAAACCACTTTTGCACTTGTATTAGTGGGGAAAAAACACTTTTTGCACTTGTGATAGTGTTGAAAAACCACTTTTCGCACTTGTGTTAGTGTTGAAAAACCACTTTTCGCACTTGTGTTGGTGCAGGAAACCACTTTTGCACTTGTATTAGTGTCGAAAAACCACTTTTCACACTTGTGTTAGTGTTGAAAAACCACTTTTTGCACTTGTGTTAGTGTTGAAAAACCACTTTTTGCACTTGTGTTATTGTTGAAAAACCACTTTTCGCACTTGTGTTAGTCTTGAAAAACCACTTTTCGCACTTGTGTTAGTGTTGAAAAACCATTTTTCGCACTTGTGTTAGTGTTGAAAAAACACTTTTCGCACTTGTGTTGGTGCAGGAAACCACTTTTGCACTTGTATTAGTGTGGAAAAACACTTTTTGCACTTGTGATAGTGTTGAAAAACCACTTTTCGCACTTGTGTTAGTGTTGAAAAACCACTTTTCGCACTTGTGATAGTGTTGAAAAACCACTTTTCGCACTTGTGATAGTGTTGAAAAACCACTTTTCCCACTTGTGTTAGTGTTGAAAAACCACTTTTCGCACTAGTGCTGGTGCAGGAAACCACTTTTGCACTTGCATTAGTGTGGAAAAACCACTTTTCGCACTTGTGTTAGTGTTGAAAAACCACTTTTCGCATTTGTGTTAGTGTTGAAAAACCACTTTTCGCACTTGTGTTAGTGTTGAAAAAACCACTTTTCGCACTTGTGTTAGTGTTGAAAAACCACTTTTTGCCATTGTGTTGGTGCAGGAAACCACTTTTGCACTTGTATTAGTGTGGAAAAAACCACTTTTCGCACTTGTGTTAGTGTTGAAAAACAACTTTTCGCACTTGTGTTAGTGTTGAAAAACCACTTTTCGCACTTATGTTGGTGCAGGAAACCACTTTTGCACTTGTATTAGTGTGGAAAAAATACTTTTTGCACTTGTGATAGTGTTGAAAAACCACTTTTCGCACTTGTGTTAGTGTTGAAAAACCACTTTTCGCACTTGTGTTGGTGCAGGAAACCACTTTTGCACTTGTATTAGTGTGGAAAAACCACTTTTTGCACTTGTGTTAGTGTTGAAAAACCACTTTTCGCACTTGTGTTAGTGTTGAAAAACCACTTTTCGCACTTGTGTTAGTGTTGAAAAACCACTTTTCGCACTTGTATTAGTGTTGAAAAACCACTTTTCGCACTTGTGTTAGTGTTGAAAAACCACTTTCCACACTTGTGTTAGTGTTGAAAAACCACTTTTCGCACTTGTGTTGGTGCAGGAAACCACTTTTGCACTTGTATTAGTGTGGAAAAAACACTTTTTGCACTTGTGATAGTGTTGAAAAACCACTTTTCGCACTTGTGTTAGTGTTGAAAAACCACTTTTCGCACTTGTGTTAGTGTTGAAAACCCACTTTTCGCACTTGTATTAGTGTGGAAAAACCATTTTTCGCACTTGTATTAGTGTTGAAAAACCACTTTTCGCACTTGTGTTAGTGTTGAAAAACCACTTTTCGCACTTGTGTTAGTGTTGAAAAACCACTTTTCGAACTTGTGTTGGTGCAGGAAACCACTTTTGCACTTGTATTAGTGTGGAAAAAACACTTTTTCCACTTGTGATAGTGTTGAAAACCCACTTTTCGCACTTGTGTTAGTGTTGAAAAACCACTTTTCGCACTTGTGTTGGTGCAGGAAACCACTTTTGCACTTGTATTAGTGTGGAAAAAACACTTTTTGCACTTGTGATAGTGTTAAAAAACCACTTTTCGCACTTGTGTTAGTGTTGAAAAACCACTTTTCACACTTGTGTTAGTGTTGAAAAACCACTTTTCGCACTTGTGTTGGTGCAGGAAACCACTTTTGCACTTGTATTAGTGTGGAAAAAACACTTTTCGCACTTGTGTTAGTGTTGAAAAACCACTTTTCGCACTTGTGTTAGTGTTGAAAAACCCACTTTTCGCACTTCTGTTGGTGCAGGAAACCACTTTTGCACTTGTATTAGTGTGGAAAAAACACTTTTTGCACTTGTGATAGTGTTGAAAAACCACTTTTCGCACTTGTGTTAGTGTTGAAAAACCACTTTTCGCACTTGTGTTGGTGCAGGAAACCACTTTTGCACTTGTATTAGTGTGGAAAAAACACTTTTTGCAATTGTAATAGTGTTGAAAAACCACTTTTCGCACTTGTGTTTGTGTTGAAAAACCACTTTTCACACTTGTGTTAGTGTTGGAAAACCACTTTTCGCACTTGTATTAGTGTGGAAAAACCACTTTTCGCACTTGTGTCAGTGTTGAAAAACCACTTTTCGCACTTGCGTTAGTGTTGAAAAACCACTTTTCGCACTTGTGTTAGTGTTGAAAAACCACTTTTCGCACTTGTGTTGGTGTAGGAAACCACTTTTGCACTTGTATTAGTGTGGAAAAAACACTTTTTGCACTTGTGATAGTGTTGAAAAACCACTTTTCGCACTTGTGTTAGTGTTGAAAAACCACTTTTCGCACTTGTGTTGGTGCAGGAAACCACTTTTGCACTTGTATTAGTGTGGAAAAACCACTTTTCGCACCTGTGTTAGTGTTGAAAAACCACTTTTCGCACTTGTGTTAGTGTTGAAAAACCACTTTTCGCACTTGTGTTAGTGTTGAAAAACCACTTTTCGCACTTGTGTTGGTGCAGGAAACCACTTTTGCACTTGTATTATTGTGGAAAAAACACTTTTTGCACTTGTGATATTGTTGAAAAACCACTTTTCGCACTTGTGTTAGTGTTGAAAAACCACTTTTCGCACTTGTGTTGGTGCAGGAAACCACTTTTGCACTTGTATTAGTGTGGAAAAACCACTTTTCGCACTTGTGTTAGTGTTGAAAAAGCACTTTTCGCACTTGTGTTAGTGTTGAAAAACCACTTTTCGCACTTATGTTGGTGCAGGAAACCACTTTTGCACTTGTATTAGTGTGGAAAAAACACTTTTTGCACTTGTGATAGTGTTGAAAAACAACTTTTCGCACTTGTGTTAGTGTTGAAAAACCACTTTTCGCACTTGTGTTGGTGCAGGAAACCGCTTTTGCACTTGTATTAGTGTGGAAAAAACACTTTTTGCACTTGTGATAGTGTGAAAAACCACTTTTCGCACTTGTGTTAGTGTTGAAAAGCCACTTTTCGCACTTGTGTTGGTGCAGGAAACCACTTTTGCACTTTTATTAGTGTGGAAAAACCACTTTTCGCACTTGTGTTAGTGTTGAAAAACCACTTTTCGCACTTGTGTTAGTGTTGAAAAACCACTTTTCGCACTTGTGTTGGTGCAGGAAACCACTTTTGCACTTGTATTAGTGTGGAAAAAACACTTTTTGCACTAGTGATAGTGTTGAAAAACCACTTTTCGCACTTGTGTTAGTGTTGAAAAACCATTTTTCGCACTTGTGTTAGTGTTGAAAAAACACTTTTCGCACTTGTGTTGGTGCAGGAAACCACTTTTGCACTTGTATTAGTGTGGAAAAACACTTTTTGCACTTGTGATAGTGTTGAAAAACCACTTTTCGCACTTGTGTTAGTGTTGAAAAACCACTTTTCGCACTTGTGATAGTGTTGAAAAACCACTTTTCGCACTTGTGATAGTGTTGAAAAACCACTTTTCCCACTTGTGTTAGTGTTGAAAAACCACTTTTCGCACTAGTGCTGGTGCAGGAAACCACTTTTGCACTTGCATTAGTGTGGAAAAACCACTTTTCGCACTTGTGTTAGTGTTGAAAAAACCACTTTTCGCACTTGTGTTAGTGTTGAAAAACCACTTTTTGCCATTGTGTTGGTGCAGGAAACCACTTTTGCACTTGTATTAGTGTGGAAAAAACCACTTTTCGCACTTGTGTTAGTGTTGAAAAACAACTTTTCGCACTTGTGTTAGTGTTGAAAAACCACTTTTCGCACTTATGTTGGTGCAGGAAACCACTTTTGCACTTGTATTAGTGTGGAAAAAATACTTTTTGCACTTGTGATAGTGTTGAAAAACCACTTTTCGCACTTGTGTTAGTGTTGAAAAACCACTTTTCGCACTTGTGTTGGTGCAGGAAACCACTTTTGCACTTGTATTAGTATGGAAAAACCACTTTTCGCACTTGTGTTAGTGTTGAAAAACCACTTTTCGCACTTGTGTTAGTGTTGAAAAACCACTTTTCGCACTTGTGTTAGTGTTGAAAAACCACTTTTCGCACTTGTATTAGTGTTGAAAAACCACTTTTCGCACTTGTGTTAGTGTTGAAAAACCACTTTCCACACTTGTGTTAGTGTTGAAAAACCACTTTTCGCACTTGTGTTGGTGCAGGAAACCACTTTTGCACTTGTATTAGTGTGGAACAAACACTTTTTGCACTTGTGATAGTGTTGAAAAACCACTTTTCGCACTTGTGTTAGTGTTGAAAAACCACTTTTCGCACTTGTGTTAGTGTTGAAAACCCACTTTTCGCACTTGTATTAGTGTGGAAAAACCATTTTTCGCACTTGTATTAGTGTTGAAAAACCACTTTTCGCACTTGTGTTAGTGTTGAAAAACCACTTTTCGCACTTGTGTTAGTGTTGAAAAACCACTTTTCGAACTTGTGTTGGTGCAGGAAACCACTTTTGCACTTGTATTAGTGTGGAAAAAACACTTTTTGCACTTGTGATAGTGTTGAAAACCCACTTTTCGCACTTGTGTTAGTGTTGAAAAACCACTTTTCGCACTTGTGTTGGTGCAGGAAACCACTTTTGCACTTGTATTAGTGTGGAAAAAACACTTTTTGCACTTGTGATAGTGTTAAAAAACCACTTTTCGCACTTGTGT
This sequence comes from Myxine glutinosa, assembly GCF_964187855.1. Classification (NCBI taxonomy): domain Eukaryota; kingdom Metazoa; phylum Chordata; class Myxini; order Myxiniformes; family Myxinidae; genus Myxine; species Myxine glutinosa. The sequence continues at coordinate 21,772 of NW_027618278.1, forward strand.
TAGTGTTGAAAAACCACTTTTCACACTTGTGTTAGTGTTGAAAAACCACTTTTCGCACTTGTGTTGGTGCAGGAAACCACTTTTGCACTTGTATTAGTGTGGAAAAAACACTTTTCGCACTTGTGTTAGTGTTGAAAAACCACTTTTCGCACTTGTGTTAGTGTTGAAAAACCACTTTTCGCACTTCTGTTGGTGCAGGAAACCACTTTTGCACTTGTATTAGTGTGGAAAAAACACTTTTTGCACTTGTGATAGTGTTGAAAAACCACTTTTCGCACTTGTGTTAGTGTTGAAAAACCACTTTTCGCACTTGTGTTGGTGCAGGAAACCACTTTTGCACTTGTATTAGTGTGGAAAAAACACTTTTTGCAATTGTAATAGTGTTGAAAAACCACTTTTCGCACTTGTGTTTGTGTTGAAAAACCACTTTTCACACTTGTGTTAGTGTTGGAAAACCACTTTTCGCACTTGTATTAGTGTGGAAAAACCACTTTTCGCACTTGTGTCAGTGTTGAAAAACCACTTTTCGCACTTGCGTTAGTGTTGAAAAACCACTTTTCGCACTTGTGTTAGTGTTGAAAAACCACTTTTCGCACTTGTGTTGGTGTAGGAAACCACTTTTGCACTTGTATTAGTGTGGAAAAAACACTTTTTGCACTTGTGATAGTGTTGAAAAACCACTTTTCGCACTTGTGTTAGTGTTGAAAAACCACTTTTCGCACTTGTGTTGGTGCAGGAAACCACTTTTGCACTTGTATTATTGTGGAAAAAACACTTTTTGCACTTGTGATATTGTTGAAAAACCACTTTTCGCACTTGTGTTAGTGTTGAAAAACCACTTTTCGCACTTGTGTTGGTGCAGGAAACCACTTTTGCACTTGTATTAGTGTGGAAAAACCACTTTTCGCACTTGTGTTAGTGTTGAAAAAGCACTTTTCGCACTTGTGTTAGTGTTGAAAAACCACTTTTCGCACTTATGTTGGTGCAGAAAACCACTTTTGCACTTGTATTAGTGTGGAAAAAACACTTTTTGCACTTGTGATAGTGTTGAAAAACAACTTTTCGCACTTGTGTTAGTGTTGAAAAACCACTTTTGCACTTGTATTAGTGTGGAAAAACCACTTTTCGCACTTGTGTTAGTGTTGAAAAAGCACTTTTCGCACTTGTGTTAGTGTTGAAAAACCACTTTTCGCACTTATGTTGGTGCAGGAAACCACTTTTGCACTTGTATTAGTGTGGAAAAAACACTTTTTGCACTTGTGATAGTGTTGAAAAACCACTTTTCGCACTTGTGTTAGTGTTGAAAAACCACTTTTGCACTTGTATTAGTGTGGAAAAACCACTTTTCGCACTTGTGTTAGTGTTGAAAAACCACTTTTCGCACTTGTGTTAGTGTTGAAAAACCACTTTTCGCACTTGTGTTAGTGTTGAAAAACCACTTTTCGCACTTGTGTTAGTGTTGAAAAACCACTTTTCGCACTTGTGTTAGTGTTGAAAAACCACTTTCCACACTTGTGTTAGTGTTGAAAAACCACTTTTCGCAGTTGTGTTGGTGCAGGAAACCACTTTTGCACTTGTATTAGTGTGGAAAAAACACTTTTTGCACTTGTGATAGTGTTGAAAAACCACTTTTCGCACTTGTGTTAGTGTTGAAAAACCACTTTTCGCACTTGTGTTAGTGTTGAAAACCCACTTTTCGCACTTGTATTAGTGTGGAAAAACCATTTTTCGCACTTGTATTAGTGTTGAAAAACCACTTTTCGCACTTGTGTTAGTGTTGAAAAACCACTTTTCGCACTTGTGTTAGTGTTGAAAAACCACTTTTCGCACTTGTGTTGGTGCAGGAAACCACTTTTGCACTTGTATTAGTGTGGAAAAAACACTTTTTGCACTTGTGATAGTGTTGAAAACCCACTTTTCGCACTTGTGTTAGTGTTGAAAAACCACTTTTCGCACTTGTGTTGGTGCAGGAAACCACTTTTGCACTTGTATTAGTGTGGAAAAAACACTTTTTGCACTTGTGATAGTGTTAAAAAACCACTTTTCGCACTTGTGTTAGTGTTGAAAAACCACTTTTCACACTTGTGTTAGTGTTGAAAAACCACTTTTCGCACTTGTTTTGGTGCAGGAAACCACTTTTGCACTTGTATTAGTGTGGAAAAAACACTTTTCGCACTTGTGTTAGTGTTGAAAAACCACTTTTCGCACTTGTGTTAGTGTTGAAAAACCACTTTTCGCACTTCTGTTGGTGCAGGAAACCACTTTTGCACTTGTATTAGTGTGGAAAAAACACTTTTTGCACTTGTGATAGTGTTGAAAAACCACTTTTCGCACTTGTGTTAGTGTTGAAAAACCACTTTTCGCACTTGTGTTGGTGCAGGAAACCACTTTTGCACTTGTATTAGTGTGGAAAAAACACTTTTTGCAATTGCAATAGTGTTGAAAAACCACTTTTCGCACTTGTGTTTGTGTTGAAAAACCACTTTTCACACTTGTGTTAGTGTTGGAAAACCACTTTTCGCACTTGTATTAGTGTGGAAAAACCACTTTTCGCACTTGTGTCAGTGTTGAAAAACCACTTTTCGCACTTGCGTTAGTGTTGAAAAACCACTTTTCGCACTTGTGTTGGTGTAGGAAACCACTTTTGCACTTGTATTAGTGGGGAAAAAACACTTTTTGCACTTGTGATAGTGTTGAAAAACCACTTTTCGCACTTGTGTTAGTGTTGAAAAACCACTTTTCGCACTTGTGTTGGTGCAGGAAACCACTTTTGCACTTGTATTAGTGTCGAAAAACCACTTTTCACACTTGTGTTAGTGTTGAAAAACCACTTTTTGCACTTGTGTTAGTGTTGAAAAACCACTTTTTGCACTTGTGTTATTGTTGAAAAACCACTTTTCGCACTTGTGTTAGTCTTGAAAAACCACTTTTCGCACTTGTGTTAGTGTTGAAAAACCATTTTTCGCACTTGTGTTAGTGTTGAAAAAACACTTTTCGCACTTGTGTTGGTGCAGGAAACCACTTTTGCACTTGTATTAGTGTGGAAAAACACTTTTTGCACTTGTGATAGTGTTGAAAAACCACTTTTCGCACTTGTGTTAGTGTTGAAAAACCACTTTTCGCACTTGTGATAGTGTTGAAAAACCACTTTTCGCACTTGTGATAGTGTTGAAAAACCACTTTTCCCACTTGTGTTAGTGTTGAAAAACCACTTTTCGCACTAGTGCTGGTGCAGGAAACCACTTTTGCACTTGCATTAGTGTGGAGAAACCACTTTTCGCACTTGTGTTAGTGTTGAAAAACCACTTTTCGCATTTGTGTTAGTGTTGAAAAACCACTTTTCGCACTTGTGTTAGTGTTGAAAAAACCACTTTTCGCACTTGTGTTAGTGTTGAAAAACCACTTTTTGCCATTGTGTTGGTGCAGGAAACCACTTTTGCACTTGTATTAGTGTGGAAAAACCACTTTTCGCACTTGTGTTAGTGTTGAAAAACAACTTTTCGCACTTGTGTTAGTGTTGAAAAACCACTTTTCGCACTTATGTTGGTGCAGGAAACCACTTTTGCACTTGTATTAGTGTGGAAAAAATACTTTTTGCACTTGTGATAGTGTTGAAAAACCACTTTTCGCACTTGTGTTAGTGTTGAAAAACCACTTTTCGCACTTGTGTTGGTGCAGGAAACCACTTTTGCACTTGTATTAGTGTGGAAAAACCACTTTTCGCACTTGTGTTAGTGTTGAAAAACCACTTTTCGCACTTGTGTTAGTGTTGAAAAACCACTTTTCGCACTTGTGTTAGTGTTGAAAAACCACTTTTCGCACTTGTATTAGTGTTGAAAAACCACTTTTCGCACTTGTGTTAGTGTTGAAAAACCACTTTCCACACTTGTGTTAGTGTTGAAAAACCACTTTTCGCACTTGTGTTGGTGCAGGAAACCACTTTTGCACTTGTATTAGTGTGGAAAAAACACTTTTTGCACTTGTGATAGTGTTGAAAAACCACTTTTCGCACTTGTGTTAGTGTTGAAAAACCACTTTTCGCACTTGTGTTAGTGTTGAAAACCCACTTTTCGCACTTGTATTAGTGTGGAAAAACCATTTTTCGCACTTGTATTAGTGTTGAAAAACCACTTTTCGCACTTGTGTTAGTGTTGAAAAACCACTTTTCGCACTTGTGTTAGTGTTGAAAAACCACTTTTCGAACTTGTGTTGGTGCAGGAAACCACTTTTGCACTTGTATTAGTGTGGAAAAAACACTTTTTCCACTTGTGATAGTGTTGAAAACCCACTTTTCGCACTTGTGTTAGTGTTGAAAAACCACTTTTCGCACTTGTGTTGGTGCAGGAAACCACTTTTGCACTTGTATTAGTGTGGAAAAAACACTTTTTGCACTTGTGATAGTGTTAAAAAACCACTTTTCGCACTTGTGTTAGTGTTGAAAAACCACTTTTCACACTTGTGTTAGTGTTGAAAAACCACTTTTCGCACTTGTGTTGGTGCAGGAAACCACTTTTGCACTTGTATTAGTGTGGAAAAAACACTTTTCGCACTTGTGTTAGTGTTGAAAAACCACTTTTCGCACTTGTGTTAGTGTTGAAAAACCCACTTTTCGCACTTCTGTTGGTGCAGGAAACCACTTTTGCACTTGTATTAGTGTGGAAAAAACACTTTTTGCACTTGTGATAGTGTTGAAAAACCACTTTTCGCACTTGTGTTAGTGTTGAAAAACCACTTTTCGCACTTGTGTTGGTGCAGGAAACCACTTTTGCACTTGTATTAGTGTGGAAAAAACACTTTTTGCAATTGTAATAGTGTTGAAAAACCACTTTTCGCACTTGTGTTTGTGTTGAAAAACCACTTTTCACACTTGTGTTAGTGTTGGAAAACCACTTTTCGCACTTGTATTAGTGTGGAAAAACCACTTTTCGCACTTGTGTCAGTGTTGAAAAACCACTTTTCGCACTTGCGTTAGTGTTGAAAAACCACTTTTCGCACTTGTGTTAGTGTTGAAAAACCACTTTTCGCACTTGTGTTGGTGCAGGAAACCACTTTTGCACTTGTATTAGTGTGGAAAAACCACTTTTCGCACCTGTGTTAGTGTTGAAAAACCACTTTTCGCACTTGTGTTAGTGTTGAAAAACCACTTTTCGCACTTGTGTTAGTGTTGAAAAACCACTTTTCGCACTTGTGTTGGTGCAGGAAACCACTTTTGCACTTGTATTATTGTGGAAAAAACACTTTTTGCACTTGTGATATTGTTGAAAAACCACTTTTCGCACTTGTGTTAGTGTTGAAAAACCACTTTTCGCACTTGTGTTGGTGCAGGAAACCACTTTTGCACTTGTATTAGTGTGGAAAAACCACTTTTCGCACTTGTGTTAGTGTTGAAAAAGCACTTTTCGCACTTGTGTTAGTGTTGAAAAACCACTTTTCGCACTTATGTTGGTGCAGGAAACCACTTTTGCACTTGTATTAGTGTGGAAAAAACACTTTTTGCACTTGTGATAGTGTTGAAAAACAACTTTTCGCACTTGTGTTAGTGTTGAAAAACCACTTTTCGCACTTGTGTTGGTGCAGGAAACCGCTTTTGCACTTGTATTAGTGTGGAAAAAACACTTTTTGCACTTGTGATAGTGTTGAAAAACCACTTTTCGCACTTGTGTTAGTGTTGAAAAGCCACTTTTCGCACTTGTGTTGGTGCAGGAAACCACTTTTGCACTTTTATTAGTGTGGAAAAACCACTTTTCGCACTTGTGTTAGTGTTGAAAAACCACTTTTCGCACTTGTGTTAGTGTTGAAAAACCACTTTTCGCACTTGTGTTGGTGCAGGAAACCACTTTTGCACTTGTATTAGTGTGGAAAAAACACTTTTTGCACTAGTGATAGTGTTGAAAAACCAATTTTCGCACTTGTGTTAGTGTTGAAAACCACTTTTCGCACTTGTGTTGGTGCAGGAAACCACTTTTGCACTTGTATTAGTGTGGAAAAACCACTTTTCGCACTTGTGTTAGTGTTGAAAACCACTTTTCGCACTTGTGTTAGTGTTGAAAAACCACTTTTCGCACTTGTGTTGGTGCAGGAAACCACTTTTGCACTTGTGTTAGTGTGGAAAAACCACTTTTCGCACTTGTGTTAGTGTTGAAAAACCACTTTTCGCACTTGTGTTAATGTTGAAAAACCACTTTTCGCACTTGTGTTAGTGTTGAAAAACCACTTTTCGCACTTGTGTTAGTGTTGAAAAACCACTTTTCACACTTGTGTTAGTGTTGAAAAACCACTTTTCGCACTTGTGTTTGTGCAGGAAACCACTTTTGCACTTGTATTTGTGTGGAAAAAACACTTTTTGCACATGTGATAGTGTTGAAAAACCACTTTTCGCACTTGTGTTAGTGTTGAAAAACCACTTTTCGCACTTGTGTTGGTGCAGGAAACCACTTTTGCACTTGTATTAGTGTGGAAAAAACACTTTTTGCACTTGTGATAGTGTTGAAAAACCACTTTTCCTACTTGTGTTAGTGTTGAAAAACCACTTTTCGCACTAGTGCTGGTGCAGGAAACCACTTTTGCACTTGCATTAGTGTGGAAAAACCACTTTTCGCACTTGTGTTAGTGTTGAAAAACCACTTTTCGCATTTGTGTTAGTGTTGAAAAACCACTTTTCGCACTTGTGTTAGTGTTGAAAAAACCACTTTTCGCACTTGTGTTAGTGTTGAAAAACAACTTTTCGCACTTGTGTTACTGTTGAAAAACCACTTTTCGCACTTATGTTGGTGCAGGAAACCACTTTTGCACTTGTATTAGTGTGGAAAAAATACTTTTTGCACTTGTGATAGTGTTGAAAAACCACTTTTCGCACTTGTGTTAGTGTTGAAAAACCACTTTTGCACTTGTATTAGTGTGGAAAAACCACTTTTCGCACTTGTGTTAGTGTTGAAAAACCACTTTTCGCACTTGTGTTAGTGTTGAAAAACCACTTTTCGCACTTGTGTTAGTGTTGAAAAACCACTTTTCGCACTTGTGTTAGTGTTGAAAAACCACTTTTTGCACTTGTGTTAGTGTTGAAAAACCACTTTCCACACTTGTGTTAGTGTTGAAAAACCACTTTTCGCAGTTGTGTTGGTGCAGGAAACCACTTTTGCACTTGTATTAGTGTGGAAAAAACACTTTTTGCACTTGTGATAGTGTTGAAAAACCACTTTTCGCACTTGTGTTAGTGTTGAAAAACCACTTTTCGCACTTGTGTTAGTGTTGAAAACCCACTTTTCGCACTTGTATTAGTGTGGAAAAACCATTTTTCGCACTTGTATTAGTGTTGAAAAACCACTTTTCGCACTTGTGTTAGTGTTGAAAAACCACTTTTCGCACTTGTGTTAGTGTTGAAAAACCACTTTTCGCACTTGTGTTGGTGCAGGAAACCACTTTTGCACTTGTATTAGTGTGGAAAAAACACTTTTTGCACTTGTGATAGTGTTGAAAACCCACTTTTCGCACTTGTGTTAGTGTTGAAAAACCACTTTTCGCACTTGTGTTGGTGCAGGAAACCACTTTTGCACTTGTATTAGTGTGGAAAAAACACTTTTTGCACTTGTGATAGTGTTAAAAAACCACTTTTCGCACTTGTGTTAGTGTTGAAAAACCACTTTTCACACTTGTGTTAGTGTTGAAAAACCACTTTTCGCACTTGTGTTGGTGCAGGAAACCACTTTTGCACTTGTATTAGTGTGGAAAAAACACTTCGCACTTGTGTTAGTGTTGAAAAACCACTTTTCGCACTTGTGTTAGTGTTGAAAAACCACTTTTCGCACTTCTGTTGGTGCAGGAAACCACTTTTGCACTTGTATTAGTGTGGAAAAAACACTTTTTGCACTTGTGATAGTGTTGAAAAACCACTTTTCGCACTTGTGTTAGTGTTGAAAAACCACTTTTCGCACTTGTGTTGGTGCAGGAAACCACTTTTGCACTTGTATTAGTGTGGAAAAAACACTTTTTGCAATTGCAATAGTGTTGAAAAACCACTTTTCGCACTTGTGTTTGTGTTGAAAAACCACTTTTCACACTTGTGTTAGTGTTGGAAAACCACTTTTCGCACTTGTATTAGTGTGGAAAAACCACTTTTCGCACTTGTGTCAGTGTTGAAAAACCACTTTTCGCACTTGCGTTAGTGTTGAAAAACCACTTTTCGCACTTGTGTTGGTGTAGGAAACCACTTTTGCACTTGTATTAGTGGGGAAAAAACACTTTTTGCACTTGTGATAGTGTTGAAAAACCACTTTTCGCACTTGTGTTAGTGTTGAAAAACCACTTTTCGCACTTGTGTTGGTGCAGGAAACCACTTTTGCACTTGTATTAGTGTCGAAAAACCACTTTTCACACTTGTGTTAGTGTTGAAAAACCACTTTTTGCACTTGTGTTAGTGTTGAAAAACCACTTTTTGCACTTGTGTTATTGTTGAAAAACCACTTTTCGCACTTGTGTTAGTCTTGAAAAACCACTTTTCGCACTTGTGTTAGTGTTGAAAAACCATTTTTCGCACTTGTGTTAGTGTTGAAAAAACACTTTTCGCACTTGTGTTGGTGCAGGAAACCACTTTTGCACTTGTATTAGTGTGGAAAAACACTTTTTGCACTTGTGATAGTGTTGAAAAACCACTTTTCGCACTTGTGTTAGTGTTGAAAAACCACTTTTCGCACTTGTGATAGTGTTGAAAAACCACTTTTCGCACTTGTGATAGTGTTGAAAAACCACTTTTCCCACTTGTGTTAGTGTTGAAAAACCACTTTTCGCACTAGTGCTGGTGCAGGAAACCACTTTTGCACTTGCATTAGTGTGGAAAAACCACTTTTCGCACTTGTGTTAGTGTTGAAAAACCACTTTTCGCATTTGTGTTAGTGTTGAAAAACCACTTTTCGCACTTGTGTTAGTGTTGAAAAAACCACTTTTCGCACTTGTGTTAGTGTTGAAAAACCACTTTTTGCCATTGTGTTGGTGCAGGAAACCACTTTTGCACTTGTATTAGTGTGGAAAAAACCACTTTTCGCACTTGTGTTAGTGTTGAAAAACAACTTTTCGCACTTGTGTTAGTGTTGAAAAACCACTTTTCGCACTTATGTTGGTGCAGGAAACCACTTTTGCACTTGTATTAGTGTGGAAAAAATACTTTTTGCACTTGTGATAGTGTTGAAAAACCACTTTTCGCACTTGTGTTAGTGTTGAAAAACCACTTTTCGCACTTGTGTTGGTGCAGGAAACCACTTTTGCACTTGTATTAGTGTGGAAAAACCACTTTTCGCACTTGTGTTAGTGTTGAAAAACCACTTTTCGCACTTGTGTTAGTGTTGAAAAACCACTTTTCGCACTTGTGTTAGTGTTGAAAAACCACTTTTCGCACTTGTATTAGTGTTGAAAAACCACTTTTCGCACTTGTGTTAGTGTTGAAAAACCACTTTCCACACTTGTGTTAGTGTTGAAAAACCACTTTTCGCACTTGTGTTGGTGCAGGAAACCACTTTTGCACTTGTATTAGTGTGGAAAAAACACTTTTTGCACTTGTGATAGTGTTGAAAAACCACTTTTCGCACTTGTGTTAGTGTTGAAAAACCACTTTTCGCACTTGTGTTAGTGTTGAAAACCCACTTTTCGCACTTGTATTAGTGTGGAAAAACCATTTTTCGCACTTGTATTAGTGTTGAAAAACCACTTTTCGCACTTGTGTTAGTGTTGAAAAACCACTTTTCGCACTTGTGTTAGTGTTGAAAAACCACTTTTCGAACTTGTGTTGGTGCAGGAAACCACTTTTGCACTTGTATTAGTGTGGAAAAAACACTTTTTGCACTTGTGATAGTGTTGAAAACCCACTTTTCGCACTTGTGTTAGTGTTGAAAAACCACTTTTCGCACTTGTGTTGGTGCAGGAAACCACTTTTGCACTTGTATTAGTGTGGAAAAAACACTTTTTGCACTTGTGATAGTGTTAAAAAACCACTTTTCGCACTTGTGTTAGTGTTGAAAAACCACTTTTCACACTTGTGTTAGTGTTGAAAAACCACTTTTCGCACTTGTGTTGGTGCAGGAAACCACTTTTGCACTTGTATTAGTGTGGAAAAAACACTTTTCGCACTTGTGTTAGTGTTGAAAAACCACTTTTCGCACTTGTGTTAGTGTTGAAAAACCACTTTTCGCACTTCTGTTGGTGCAGGAAACCACTTTTGCACTTGTATTAGTGTGGAAAAAACACTTTTTGCACTTGTGATAGTGTTGAAAAACCACTTTTCGCACTTGTGTTAGTGTTGAAAAACCACTTTTCGCACTTGTGTTGGTGCAGGAAACCACTTTTGCACTTGTATTAGTGTGGAAAAAACACTTTTTGCAATTGTAATAGTGTTGAAAAACCACTTTTCGCACTTGTGTTTGTGTTGAAAAACCACTTTTCACACTTGTGTTAGTGTTGGAAAACCACTTTTCGCACTTGTATTAGTGTGGAAAAACCACTTTTCGCACTTGTGTCAGTGTTGAAAAACCACTTTTCGCACTTGCGTTAGTGTTGAAAAACCACTTTTCGCACTTGTGTTAGTGTTGAAAAACCACTTTTCGCACTTGTGTTGGTGTAGGAAACCACTTTTGCACTTGTATTAGTGTGGAAAAAACACTTTTTGCACTTGTGATAGTGTTGAAAAACCACTTTTCGCACTTGTGTTAGTGTTGAAAAACCACTTTTCGCACTTGTGTTGGTGCAGGAAACCACTTTTGCACTTGTATTAGTGTGGAAAAACCACTTTTCGCACCTGTGTTAGTGTTGAAAAACCACTTTTCGCACTTGTGTTAGTGTTGAAAAACCACTTTTCGCACTTGTGTTAGTGTTGAAAAACCACTTATCGCACTTGTGTTGGTGCAGGAAACCACTTTTGCACTTGTATTATTGTGGAAAAAACACTTTTTGCACTTGTGATATTGTTGAAAAACCACTTTTCGCACTTGTGTTAGTGTTGAAAAACCACTTTTCGCACTTGTGTTGGTGCAGGAAACCACTTTTGCACTTGTATTAGTGTGGAAAAACCACTTTTCGCACTTGTGTTAGTGTTGAAAAAGCACTTTTCGCACTTGTGTTAGTGTTGAAAAACCACTTTTCGCACTTGTGTTTGTGCAGGAAACCACTTTTGCACTTGTATTAGTGTGGAAAAAACACTTTTTGCACTTGTGATAGTGTTGAAAAACAACTTTTCGCACTTGTGTTAGTGTTGAAAAACCACTTTTCGCACTTGTGTTGGTGCAGGAAACCGCTTTTGCACTTGTATTAGTGTGGAAAAACACTTTTTGCACTTGTGATAGTGTTGAACAACCACTTTTCGCACTTGTGTTAGTGTTGAAAAGCCACTTTTCGCACTTGTGTTGGTGCAGGAAACCACTTTTGCACTTTTATTAGTGTGGAAAAACCACTTTTCGCACTTGTGTTAGTGTTGAAAAACCACTTTTCGCACTTGTGTTAGTGTTGAAAAACTACTTTTCGCACTTGTGTTGGTGCAGGAAACCACTTTTGCACTTGTATTAGTGTGGAAAAAACACTTTTTGCACTAGTGATAGTGTTGAAAAACCAATTTTCGCACTTGTGTTAGTGTTGAAAACCACTTTTCGTACTTGTGTTGGTGCAGGAAACCACTTTTGCACTTGTATTAGTGTGGAAAAACCACTTTTCGCACTTGTGTTAGTGTTGAAAACCACTTTTCGCACTTGTGTTAGTGTTGAAAAACCACTTTTCGCACTTGTGTTGGTGCAGGAAACCACTTTTGCACTTGTGTTAGTGTGGAAAAACCACTTTTCGCACTTGTGTTAGTGTTGAAAAACCACTTTTCGCACTTGTGTTAATGTTGAAAAACCACTTTTCGCACTTGTGTTAGTGTTGAAAAACATCTTTTCGCACTTGTGTTAGTGTTGAAAAACCACTTTTCACACTTGTGTTAGTGTTGAAAAACCACTTTTCGCACTTGTGTTTGTGCAGGAAACCACTTTTGCACTTGTATTTGTGTGGCAAAAACACTTTTTGCACATGTGATAGTGTTGAAAAACCACTTTTCGCACTTGTGTTAGTGTTGAAAAACCACTTTTCGCACTTGTGTTGGTGCAGGAAACCACTTTTGCACTTGTATTAGTGTGGAAAAAACACTTTTTGCACTTGTGATAGTGTTGAAAAACCACTTTTCCCACTTGTGTTAGTGTTGAAAAACCACTTTTCGCACTAGTGTTGGTGCAGGAAACCACTTTTGCACTTGCATTAGTGTGGAAAAACCACTTTTCGCACTTGTGTTAGTGTTGAAAAACCACTTTTCGCATTTGTGTTAGTGTTGAAAAACTACTTTTCGCACTTATGTTAGTGTTGAAAAAACCACTTTTCGCACTTGTGTTGGTGCAGGAAACCACTTTTGCACTTGTATTAGTGTGGAAAAAACACTTTTTGCACTTGTGATAGTGTTGAAAAACCACTTTTCCCACTTGTGTTAGTGTTGAAAAACCACTTTTCGCACTAGTGTTGGTGCAGGAAACCACTTTTGCACTTGCATTAGTGTGGAAAAACCACTTTTCGCACTTGTGTTAGTGTTGAAAAACCACTTTTCGCATTTGTGTTAGTGTTGAAAAACCACTTTTCGCACTTATGTTAGTGTTGAAAAAACCACTTTTCGCACTTGTGTTAGTGTTGAAAAACCACTTTTCGCACTTGTGTTGGTGCAGGAAACCACTTTTGCACTTGTATTATTGTGGAAAAAACACTTTTTGCACTTGTGATATTGTTGAAAAACCACTTTTCGCACTTGTGTTAGTGTTGAAAAACCACTTTTCGCACTTGTGTTGGTGCAGGAAACCACTTTTGCACTTGTATTAGTGTGGAAAACCACTTTTCGCACTTGTGTTAGTGTTGAAAAAGCACTTTTCGCACTTGTGTTAGTGTTGAAAAACCACTTTTCGCACTTATGTTGGTGCAGGAAACCACTTTTGCACTTGTATTAGTGTGGAAAAAACACTTTTTGCACTTGTGATAGTGTTGAAAAACAACTTTTCGCACTTGTGTTAGTGTTGAAAAACCACTTTTCGCACTTGTGTTGGTGCAGGAAACCGCTTTTGCACTTGTATTAGTGTGGAAAAAACACTTTTTGCACTTGTGATAGTGTTGAAAAACCACTTTTCGCACTTGTGTTAGTGTTGAAAAGCCACTTTTCGCACTTGTGTTGGTGCAGGAAACCACTTTTGCACTTTTATTAGTGTGGAAAAACCACTTTTCGCACTTGTGTTAGTGTTGAAAAACCACTTTTCGCACTTGTGTTAGTGTTGAAAAACCACTTTTCGCACTTGTGTTGGTGCAGGAAACCACTTTTGCACTTGTATTAGTGTGGAAAAAACACTTTTTGCACTAGTGATAGTGTTGAAAAACCAATTTTCGCACTTGTGTTAGTGTTGAAAACCACTTTTCGCACTTGTGTTGGTGCAGGAAACCACTTTTGCACTTGTATTAGTGTGGAAAAACCACTTTTCGCACTTGTGTTAGTGTTGAAAACCACTTTTCGCACTTGTGTTAGTGTTGAAAAACCACTTTTCGCACTTGTGTTGGTGCAGGAAACCACTTTTGCACTTGTGTTAGTGTGGAAAAACCACTTTTCGCACTTGTGTTAGTGTTGAAAAACCACTTTTCGCACTTGTGTTAATGTTGAAAAACCACTTTTCGCACTTGTGTTAGTGTTGAAAAACCACTTTTCGCACTTGTGTTAGTGTTGAAAAACCACTTTTCACACTTGTGTTAGTGTTGAAAAACCACTTTTCGCACTTGTGTTTGTGCAGGAAACCACTTTTGCACTTGTATTTGTGTGGCAAAAACACTTTTTGCACATGTGATAGTGTTGAAAAACCACTTTTCGCACTTGTGTTAGTGTTGAAAAACCACTTTTCGCACTTGTGTTGGTGCAGGAAACCGCTTTTGCACTTGTATTAGTGTGGAAAAACACTTTTTGCACTTGTGATAGTGTTGAAAAACCACTTTTCGCACTTGTGTTAGTGTTGAAAAGCCACTTTTCGCACTTGTGTTGGTGCAGGAAACCACTTTTGCACTTTTATTAGTGTGGAAAAACCACTTTTCGCACTTGTGTTAGTGTTGAAAAACCACTTTTCGCACTTGTGTTAGTGTTGAAAAACTACTTTTCGCACTTGTGTTGGTGCAGGAAACCACTTTTGCACTTGTATTAGTGTGGAAAAAACACTTTTTGCACTAGTGATAGTGTTGAAAAACCAATTTTCGCACTTGTGTTAGTGTTGAAAACCACTTTTCGTACTTGTGTTGGTGCAGGAAACCACTTTTGCACTTGTATTAGTGTGGAAAAACCACTTTTCGCACTTGTGTTAGTGTTGAAAACCACTTTTCGCACTTGTGTTAGTGTTGAAAAACCACTTTTCGCACTTGTGTTGGTGCAGGAAACCACTTTTGCACTTGTGTTAGTGTGGAAAAACCACTTTTCGCACTTGTGTTAGTGTTGAAAAACCACTTTTCGCACTTGTGTTAATGTTGAAAAACCACTTTTCGCACTTGTGTTAGTGTTGAAAAACATCTTTTCGCACTTGTGTTAGTGTTGAAAAACCACTTTTCACACTTGTGTTAGTGTTGAAAAACCACTTTTCGCACTTGTGTTTGTGCAGGAAACCACTTTTGCACTTGTATTTGTGTGGCAAAAACACTTTTTGCACATGTGATAGTGTTGAAAAACCACTTTTCGCACTTGTGTTAGTGTTGAAAAACCACTTTTCGCACTTGTGTTGGTGCAGGAAACCACTTTTGCACTTGTATTAGTGTGGAAAAAACACTTTTTGCACTTGTGATAGTGTTGAAAAACCACTTTTCCCACTTGTGTTAGTGTTGAAAAACCACTTTTCGCACTAGTGTTGGTGCAGGAAACCACTTTTGCACTTGCATTAGTGTGGAAAAACCACTTTTCGCACTTGTGTTAGTGTTGAAAAACCACTTTTCGCATTTGTGTTAGTGTTGAAAAACCACTTTTCGCACTTATGTTAGTGTTGAAAAAACCACTTTTCGCACTTGTGTTGGTGCAGGAAACCACTTTTGCACTTGTATTAGTGTGGAAAAAACACTTTTTGCACTTGTGATAGTGTTGAAAAACCACTTTTCCCACTTGTGTTAGTGTTGAAAAACCACTTTTCGCACTAGTGTTGGTGCAGGAAACCACTTTTGCACTTGCATTAGTGTGGAAAAACCACTTTTCGCACTTGTGTTAGTGTTGAAAAACCACTTTTCGCATTTGTGTTAGTGTTGAAAAACCACTTTTCGCACTTATGTTAGTGTTGAAAAAACCACTTTTCGCACTTGTGTTAGTGTTGAAAAACCACTTTTCGCACTTGTGTTGGTGCAGGAAACCACTTTTGCACTTGTATTATTGTGGAAAAAACACTTTTTGCACTTGTGATATTGTTGAAAAACCACTTTTCGCACTTGTGTTAGTGTTGAAAAACCACTTTTCGCACTTGTGTTGGTGCAGGAAACCACTTTTGCACTTGTATTAGTGTGGAAAACCACTTTTCGCACTTGTGTTAGTGTTGAAAAAGCACTTTTCGCACTTGTGTTAGTGTTGAAAAACCACTTTTCGCACTTATGTTGGTGCAGGAAACCACTTTTGCACTTGTATTAGTGTGGAAAAAACACTTTTTGCACTTGTGATAGTGTTGAAAAACAACTTTTCGCACTTGTGTTAGTGTTGAAAAACCACTTTTCGCACTTGTGTTGGTGCAGGAAACCGCTTTTGCACTTGTATTAGTGTGGAAAAAACACTTTTTGCACTTGTGATAGTGTTGAAAAACCACTTTTCGCACTTGTGTTAGTGTTGAAAAGCCACTTTTCGCACTTGTGTTGGTGCAGGAAACCACTTTTGCACTTTTATTAGTGTGGAAAAACCACTTTTCGCACTTGTGTTAGTGTTGAAAAACCACTTTTCGCACTTGTGTTAGTGTTGAAAAACCACTTTTCGCACTTGTGTTGGTGCAGGAAACCACTTTTGCACTTGTATTAGTGTGGAAAAAACACTTTTTGCACTAGTGATAGTGTTGAAAAACCAATTTTCGCACTTGTGTTAGTGTTGAAAACCACTTTTCGCACTTGTGTTGGTGCAGGAAACCACTTTTGCACTTGTATTAGTGTGGAAAAACCACTTTTCGCACTTGTGTTAGTGTTGAAAACCACTTTTCGCACTTGTGTTAGTGTTGAAAAACCACTTTTCGCACTTGTGTTGGTGCAGGAAACCACTTTTGCACTTGTGTTAGTGTGGAAAAACCACTTTTCGCACTTGTGTTAGTGTTGAAAAACCACTTTTCGCACTTGTGTTAATGTTGAAAAACCACTTTTCGCACTTGTGTTAGTGTTGAAAAACCACTTTTCGCACTTGTGTTAGTGTTGAAAAACCACTTTTCACACTTGTGTTAGTGTTGAAAAACCACTTTTCGCACTTGTGTTTGTGCAGGAAACCACTTTTGCACTTGTATTTGTGTGGAAAAAACACTTTTTGCACATGTGATAGTGTTGAAAAACCACTTTTCGCACTTGTGTTAGTGTTGAAAAACCACTTTTCGCACTTGTGTTGGTGCAGGAAACCACTTTTGCACTTGTATTAGTGTGGAAAAAACACTTTTTGCACTTGTGATAGTGTTGAAAAACCACTTTTCCTACTTGTGTTAGTGTTGAAAAACCACTTTTCGCACTAGTGCTGGTGCAGGAAACCACTTTTGCACTTGCATTAGTGTGGAAAAACCACTTTTCGCACTTGTGTTAGTGTTGAAAAACCACTTTTCGCATTTGTGTTAGTGTTGAAAAACCACTTTTCGCACTTGTGTTAGTGTTGAAAAAACCACTTTTCGCACTTGTGTTAGTGTTGAAAAACAACTTTTCGCACTTGTGTTACTGTTGAAAAACCACTTTTCGCACTTATGTTGGTGCAGGAAACCACTTTTGCACTTGTATTAGTGTGGAAAAAATACTTTTTGCACTTGTGATAGTGTTGAAAAACCACTTTTCGCACTTGTGTTAGTGTTGAAAAACCACTTTTGCACTTGTATTAGTGTGGAAAAACCACTTTTCGCACTTGTGTTAGTGTTGAAAAACCACTTTTCGCACTTGTGTTAGTGTTGAAAAACCACTTTTCGCACTTGTGTTAGTGTTGAAAAACCACTTTTCGCACTTGTGTTAGTGTTGAAAAACCACTTTTCGCACTTGTGTTAGTGTTGAAAAACCACTTTCCACACTTGTGTTAGTGTTGAAAAACCACTTTTCGCAGTTGTGTTGGTGCAGGAAACCACTTTTGCACTTGTATTAGTGTGGAAAAAACACTTTTTGCACTTGTGATAGTGTTGAAAAACCACTTTTCGCACTTGTGTTAGTGTTGAAAAACCACTTTTCGCACTTGTGTTAGTGTTGAAAACCCACTTTTCGCACTTGTATTAGTGTGGAAAAACCATTTTTCGCACTTGTATTAGTGTTGAAAAACCACTTTTCGCACTTGTGTTAGTGTTGAAAAACCACTTTTCGCACTTGTGTTAGTGTTGAAAAACCACTTTTCGCACTTGTGTTGGTGCAGGAAACCACTTTTGCACTTGTATTAGTGTGGAAAAAACACTTTTTGCACTTGTGATAGTGTTGAAAACCCACTTTTCGCACTTGTGTTAGTGTTGAAAAACCACTTTTCGCACTTGTGTTGGTGCAGGAAACCACTTTTGCACTTGTATTAGTGTGGAAAAAACACTTTTTGCACTTGTGATAGTGTTAAAAAACCACTTTTCGCACTTGTGTTAGTGTTGAAAAACCACTTTTCACACTTGTGTTAGTGTTGAAAAACCACTTTTCGCACTTGTGTTGGTGCAGGAAACCACTTTTGCACTTGTATTAGTGTGGAAAAAACACTTTTCGCACTTGTGTTAGTGTTGAAAAACCACTTTTCGCACTTGTGTTAGTGTTGAAAAACCACTTTTCGCACTTCTGTTGGTGCAGGAAACCACTTTTGCACTTGTATTAGTGTGGAAAAAACACTTTTTGCACTTGTGATAGTGTTGAAAAACCACTTTTCGCACTTGTGTTAGTGTTGAAAAACCACTTTTCGCACTTGTGTTGGTGCAGGAAACCACTTTTGCACTTGTATTAGTGTGGAAAAAACACTTTTTGCAATTGCAATAGTGTTGAAAAACCACTTTTCGCACTTGTGTTTGTGTTGAAAAACCACTTTTCACACTTGTGTTAGTGTTGGAAAACCACTTTTCGCACTTGTATTAGTGTGGAAAAACCACTTTTCGCACTTGTGTCAGTGTTGAAAAACCACTTTTCGCACTTGCGTTAGTGTTGAAAAACCACTTTTCGCACTTGTGTTGGTGTAGGAAACCACTTTTGCACTTGTATTAGTGGGGAAAAAACACTTTTTGCACTTGTGATAGTGTTGAAAAACCACTTTTCGCACTTGTGTTAGTGTTGAAAAACCACTTTTCGCACTTGTGTTGGTGCAGGAAACCACTTTTGCACTTGTATTAGTGTCGAAAAACCACTTTTCACACTTGTGTTAGTGTTGAAAAACCACTTTTTGCACTTGTGTTAGTGTTGAAAAACCACTTTTTGCACTTGTGTTATTGTTGAAAAACCACTTTTCGCACTTGTGTTAGTCTTGAAAAACCACTTTTCGCACTTGTGTTAGTGTTGAAAAACCATTTTTCGCACTTGTGTTAGTGTTGAAAAAACACTTTTCGCACTTGTGTTGGTGCAGGAAACCACTTTTGCACTTGTATTAGTGTGGAAAAACACTTTTTGCACTTGTGATAGTGTTGAAAAACCACTTTTCGCACTTGTGTTAGTGTTGAAAAACCACTTTTCGCACTTGTGATAGTGTTGAAAAACCACTTTTCGCACTTGTGATAGTGTTGAAAAACCACTTTTCCCACTTGTGTTAGTGTTGAAAAACCACTTTTCGCACTAGTGCTGGTGCAGGAAACCACTTTTGCACTTGCATTAGTGTGGAAAAACCACTTTTCGCACTTGTGTTAGTGTTGAAAAACCACTTTTCGCATTTGTGTTAGTGTTGAAAAACCACTTTTCGCACTTGTGTTAGTGTTGAAAAAACCACTTTTCGCACTTGTGTTAGTGTTGAAAAACCACTTTTTGCCATTGTGTTGGTGCAGGAAACCACTTTTGCACTTGTATTAGTGTGGAAAAAACCACTTTTCGCACTTGTGTTAGTGTTGAAAAACAACTTTTCGCACTTGTGTTAGTGTTGAAAAACCACTTTTCGCACTTATGTTGGTGCAGGAAACCACTTTTGCACTTGTATTAGTGTGGAAAAAATACTTTTTGCACTTGTGATAGTGTTGAAAAACCACTTTTCGCACTTGTGTTAGTGTTGAAAAACCACTTTTCGCACTTGTGTTGGTGCAGGAAACCACTTTTGCACTTGTATTAGTGTGGAAAAACCACTTTTCGCACTTGTGTTAGTGTTGAAAAACCACTTTTCGCACTTGTGTTAGTGTTGAAAAACCACTTTTCGCACTTGTGTTAGTGTTGAAAAACCACTTTTCGCACTTGTATTAGTGTTGAAAAACCACTTTTCGCACTTGTGTTAGTGTTGAAAAACCACTTTCCACACTTGTGTTAGTGTTGAAAAACCACTTTTCGCACTTGTGTTGGTGCAGGAAACCACTTTTGCACTTGTATTAGTGTGGAAAAAACACTTTTTGCACTTGTGATAGTGTTGAAAAACCACTTTTCGCACTTGTGTTAGTGTTGAAAAACCACTTTTCGCACTTGTGTTAGTGTTGAAAACCCACTTTTCGCACTTGTATTAGTGTGGAAAAACCATTTTTCGCACTTGTATTAGTGTTGAAAAACCACTTTTCGCACTTGTGTTAGTGTTGAAAAACCACTTTTCGCACTTGTGTTAGTGTTGAAAAACCACTTTTCGAACTTGTGTTGGTGCAGGAAACCACTTTTGCACTTGTATTAGTGTGGAAAAAACACTTTTTGCACTTGTGATAGTGTTGAAAACCCACTTTTCGCACTTGTGTTAGTGTTGAAAAACCACTTTTCGCACTTGTGTTGGTGCAGGAAACCACTTTTGCACTTGTATTAGTGTGGAAAAAACACTTTTTGCACTTGTGATAGTGTTAAAAAACCACTTTTCGCACTTGTGTTAGTGTTGAAAAACCACTTTTCACACTTGTGTTAGTGTTGAAAAACCACTTTTCGCACTTGTGTTGGTGCAGGAAACCACTTTTGCACTTGTATTAGTGTGGAAAAAACACTTTTCGCACTTGTGTTAGTGTTGAAAAACCACTTTTCGCACTTGTGTTAGTGTTGAAAAACCACTTTTCGCACTTCTGTTGGTGCAGGAAACCACTTTTGCACTTGTATTAGTGTGGAAAAAACACTTTTTGCACTTGTGATAGTGTTGAAAAACCACTTTTCGCACTTGTGTTAGTGTTGAAAAACCACTTTTCGCACTTGTGTTGGTGCAGGAAACCACTTTTGCACTTGTATTAGTGTGGAAAAAACACTTTTTGCAATTGTAATAGTGTTGAAAAACCACTTTTCGCACTTGTGTTTGTGTTGAAAAACCACTTTTCACACTTGTGTTAGTGTTGGAAAACCACTTTTCGCACTTGTATTAGTGTGGACAAACCACTTTTCGCACTTGTGTCAGTGTTGAAAAACCACTTTTCGCACTTGCGTTAGTGTTGAAAAACCACTTTTCGCACTTGTGTTAGTGTTGAAAAACCACTTTTCGCACTTGTGTTGGTGTAGGAAACCACTTTTGCACTTGTATTAGTGTGGAAAAAACACTTTTTGCACTTGTGATAGTGTTGAAAAACCACTTTTCGCACTTGTGTTAGTGTTGAAAAACCACTTTTCGCACTTGTGTTGGTGCAGGAAACCACTTTTGCACTTGTATTAGTGTGGAAAAACCACTTTTCGCACCTGTGTTAGTGTTGAAAAACCACTTTTCGCACTTGTGTTAGTGTTGAAAAACCACTTTTCGCACTTGTGTTAGTGTTGAAAAACCACTTATCGCACTTGTGTTGGTGCAGGAAACCACTTTTGCACTTGTATTATTGTGGAAAAAACACTTTTTGCACTTGTGATATTGTTGAAAAACCACTTTTCGCACTTGTGTTAGTGTTGAAAAACCACTTTTCGCACTTGTGTTGGTGCAGGAAACCACTTTTGCACTTGTATTAGTGTGGAAAAACCACTTTTCGCACTTGTGTTAGTGTTGAAAAAGCACTTTTCGCACTTGTGTTAGTGTTGAAAAACCACTTTTCGCACTTGTGTTTGTGCAGGAAACCACTTTTGCACTTGTATTAGTGTGGAAAAAACACTTTTTGCACTTGTGATAGTGTTGAAAAACAACTTTTCGCACTTGTGTTAGTGTTGAAAAACCACTTTTCGCACTTGTGTTGGTGCAGGAAACCGCTTTTGCACTTGTATTAGTGTGGAAAAACACTTTTTGCACTTGTGATAGTGTTGAAAAACCACTTTTCGCACTTGTGTTAGTGTTGAAAAGCCACTTTTCGCACTTGTGTTGGTGCAGGAAACCACTTTTGCACTTTTATTAGTGTGGAAAAACCACTTTTCGCACTTGTGTTAGTGTTGAAAAACCACTTTTCGCACTTGTGTTAGTGTTGAAAAACTACTTTTCGCACTTGTGTTGGTGCAGGAAACCACTTTTGCACTTGTATTAGTGTGGAAAAAACACTTTTTGCACTAGTGATAGTGTTGAAAAACCAATTTTCGCACTTGTGTTAGTGTTGAAAACCACTTTTCGTACTTGTGTTGGTGCAGGAAACCACTTTTGCACTTGTATTAGTGTGGAAAAACCACTTTTCGCACTTGTGTTAGTGTTGAAAACCACTTTTCGCACTTGTGTTAGTGTTGAAAAACCACTTTTCGCACTTGTGTTGGTGCAGGAAACCACTTTTGCACTTGTGTTAGTGTGGAAAAACCACTTTTCGCACTTGTGTTAGTGTTGAAAAACCACTTTTCGCACTTGTGTTAATGTTGAAAAACCACTTTTCGCACTTGTGTTAGTGTTGAAAAACATCTTTTCGCACTTGTGTTAGTGTTGAAAAACCACTTTTCACACTTGTGTTAGTGTTGAAAAACCACTTTTCGCACTTGTGTTTGTGCAGGAAACCACTTTTGCACTTGTATTTGTGTGGCAAAAACACTTTTTGCACATGTGATAGTGTTGAAAAACCACTTTTCGCACTTGTGTTAGTGTTGAAAAACCACTTTTCGCACTTGTGTTGGTGCAGGAAACCACTTTTGCACTTGTATTAGTGTGGAAAAAACACTTTTTGCACTTGTGATAGTGTTGAAAAACCACTTTTCCCACTTGTGTTAGTGTTGAAAAACCACTTTTCGCACTAGTGTTGGTGCAGGAAACCACTTTTGCACTTGCATTAGTGTGGAAAAACCACTTTTCGCACTTGTGTTAGTGTTGAAAAACCACTTTTCGCATTTGTGTTAGTGTTGAAAAACCACTTTTCGCACTTATGTTAGTGTTGAAAAAACCACTTTTCGCACTTGTGTTAGTGTTGAAAAACCACTTTTCGCCATTGTGTTGGTGCAGGAAACCACTTTTGCACTTGTATTAGTGTGGAAAAACCACTTTTCGCACTTGTGTTAGTGTTGAAAAACAACTTTTCGCACTTGTGTTAGTGTTGAAAAACCACTTTTCGCACTTATGTTGGTGCAGGAAACCACTTTTGCACTTGTATTAGTGTGGAAAAAATACTTTTTGCACTTGTGATAGTGTTGAAAAACCACTTTTCGCACTTGTGTTAGTGTTGAAAAACCACTTTTCGCACTTGTGTTGGTGCAGGAAACCACTTTTGCACTTGTATTAGTGTGGAAAAACCACTTTTCGCACTTGTGTTAGTGTTGAAAAACCACTTTTCGCACTTGTGTTAGTGTTGAGAAACCACTTTTCGCACTTGTGTTAGTGTTGAAAAACCACTTTTCGCACTTGTGTTAGTGTTGAAAAACCACTTTTCGCACTTGTGTTAGTGTTGAAAAACCACTTTTCGCACTTGTGTTAGTGTTGAAAAACCACTTTTCGCACTTGTGTTGGTGCAGGAAACCACTTTTGCACTTGTATTAGTGTGGAAAAACCACTTTTCGCACCTGTGTTAGTGTTGAAAAACCACTTTTCGCACTTGTGTTAGTGTTGAAAAACCACTTTTTGCACTTGTGTTAGTGTTGAAAAACCACTTTTCGCACTTGTGTTGGTGCAGGAAACCACTTTTGCACTTGTATTATTGTGGAAAAAACACTTTTTGCACTTGTGATAGTGTTGAAAAACCACTTTTCGCACTTGTGTTAGTGTTGAAAAACCACTTTTCGCACTTGTGTTGGTGCAGGAAACCACTTTTGCACTTGTATTAGTGTGGAAAAACCACTTTTCGCACCTGTGTTATTGTTGAAAAAGCACTTTTCGCACTTGTGTTAGTGTTGAAAAACCACTTTTCGCACTTGTGTTTGTGCAGGAAACCACTTTTGCACTTGTATTAGTGTGGAAAAAACACTTTTTGCACTTGTGATAGTGTTGAAAAACAACTTTTCGCACTTGTGTTAGTGTTGAAAAACCACTTTTCGCACTTGTGTTGGTGCAGGAAACCGCTTTTGCACTTGTATTAGTGTGGAAAAAACACTTTTTGCACTTGTGATAGTGTTGAAAAACCACTTTTCGCACTTGTGTTAGTGTTGAAAAGCCACTTTTCGCACTTGTGTTGGTGCAGGAAACCACTTTTGCACTTTTATTAGTGTGGAAAAACCACTTTTCGCACTTGTGTTAGTGTTGAAAAACCACTTTTCGCACTTGTGTTAGTGTTGAAAAACCACTTTTCGCACTTGTGTTGGTGCAGGAAACCACTTTTGCACTTGTATTAGTGTGGAAAAAACACTTTTTGCACTAGTGATAGTGTTGAAAAACCAATTTTCGCACTTGTGTTAGTGTTGAAAACCACTTTTCGCACTTGTGTTGGTGCAGGAAACCACTTTTGCACTTGTATTAGTGTGGAAAAACCACTTTTCGCACTTGTGTTAGTGTTGAAAACCACTTTTCGCACTTGTGTTAGTGTTGAAAAACCACTTTTCGCACTTGTGTTGGTGCAGGAAACCACTTTTGCACTTGTGTTAGTGTGGAAAAACCACTTTTCGCACTTGTGTTAGTGTTGAAAAACCACTTTTCGCACTTGTGTTAATGTTGAAAAACCACTTTTCGCACTTGTGTTAGTGTTGAAAAACCACTTTTCGCACTTGTGTTAGTGTTGAAAAACCACTTTTCACACTTGTGTTAGTGTTGAAAAACCACTTTTCGCACTTGTGTTTGTGCAGGAAACCACTTTTGCACTTGTATTTGTGTGGAAAAAACACTTTTTGCACATGTGATAGTGTTGAAAAACCACTTTTCGCACTTGTGTTAGTGTTGAAAAACCACTTTTCGCACTTGTGTTGGTGCAGGAAACCACTTTTGCACTTGTATTAGTGTGGAAAAAACACTTTTTGCACTTGTGATAGTGTTGAAAAACCACTTTTCCTACTTGTGTTAGTGTTGAAAAACCACTTTTCGCACTAGTGCTGGTGCAGGAAACCACTTTTGCACTTGCATTAGTGTGGAAAAACCACTTTTCGCACTTGTGTTAGTGTTGAAAAACCACTTTTCGCATTTGTGTTAGTGTTGAAAAACCACTTTTCGCACTTGTGTTAGTGTTGAAAAAACCACTTTTCGCACTTGTGTTAGTGTTGAAAAACCACTTTTTGCCATTGTGTTGGTGCAGGAAACCACTTTTGCACTTGTATTAGTGTGGAAAAAACCACTTTTCGCACTTGTGTTAGTGTTGAAAAACAACTTTTCGCACTTGTGTTAGTGTTGCAAAACCACTTTTCGCACTTATGTTGGTGCAGGAAACCACTTTTGCACTTGTATTAGTGTGGAAAAAATACTTTTTGCACTTGTGATAGTGTTGAAAAACCACTTTTCGCACTTGTGTTAGTGTTGAAAAACCACTTTTCGCACTTGTGTTGGTGCAGGAAACCACTTTTGCACTTGTATTAGTGTGGAAAAACCACTTTTCGCACTTGTGTTAGTGTTGAAAAACCACTTTTCGCACTTGTGCTAGTGTTGAAAAACCACTTTTCGCACTTGTGTTAGTGTTGAAAAACCACTTTTCGCACTTGTGTTAGTGTTGAAAAACCACTTTTCGCACTTGTGTTAGTGTTGAAAAACCACTTTCCACACTTGTGTTAGTGTTGAAAAACCACTTTTCGCACTTGTGTTGGTGCAGGAAACCACTTTTGCACTTGTATTAGTGTGGAAAAAACACTTTTTGCACTTGTGATAGTGTTGAAAAACCACTTTTCGCACTTGTGTTAGTGTTGAAAAACCACTTTTCGCACTTGTGTTAGTGTTGAAAACCCACTTTTCGCACTTGTATTAGTGTGGAAAAACCATTTTTCGCACTTGTATTAGTGTTGAAAAACCACTTTTCGCACTTGTGTTAGTGTTGAAAAACCACTTTTCGCACTTGTGTTAGTGTTGAAAAACCACTTTTCGCACTTGTGTTGGTGCAGGAAACCACTTTTGCACTTGTATTAGTGTGGAAAAAACACTTTTTGCACTTGTGATAGTGTTGAAAACCCACTTTTCGCACTTGTGTTAGTGTTGAAAAACCACTTTTCGCACTTGTGTTGGTGCAGGAAACCACTTTTGCACTTGTATTAGTGTGGAAAAAACACTTTTTGCACTTGTGATAGTGTTAAAAAACCACTTTTCGCACTTGTGTTAGTGTTGAAAAACCACTTTTCACACTTGTGTTAGTGTTGAAAAACCACTTTTCGCACTTGTGTTGGTGCAGGAAACCACTTTTGCACTTGTATTAGTGTGGAAAAAACACTTTTCGCACTTGTGTTAGTGTTGAAAAACCACTTTTCGCACTTGTGTTAGTGTTGAAAAACCACTTTTCGCACTTCTGTTGGTGCAGGAAACCACTTTTGCACTTGTATTAGTGTGGAAAAAACACTTTTTGCACTTGTGATAGTGTTGAAAAACCACTTTTCGCACTTGTGTTAGTGTTGAAAAACCACTTTTCGCACTTGTGTTGGTGCAGGAAACCACTTTTGCACTTGTATTAGTGTGGAAAAAACACTTTTTGCAATTGCAATAGTGTTGAAAAACCACTTTTCGCACTTGTGTTTGTGTTGAAAAACCACTTTTCACACTTGTGTTAGTGTTGGAAAACCACTTTTCGCACTTGTATTAGTGTGGAAAAACCACTTTTCGCACTTGTGTCAGTGTTGAAAAACCACTTTTCGCACTTGCGTTAGTGTTGAAAAACCACTTTTCGCACTTGTGTTAATGTTGAAAAACCACTTTTCGCACTTGTGTTGGTGTAGGAAACCACTTTTGCACTTGTATTAGTGTGGAAAAAACACTTTTTGCACTTGTGATAGTGTTGAAAAACCACTTTTCGCACTTGTGTTAGTGTTGAAAAACCACTTTTCGCACTTGTGTTGGTGCAGGAAACCACTTTTGCACTTGTATTAGTGTCGAAAAACCACTTTTCGCACTTGTGTTAGTGTTGAAAAACCACTTTTTGCACTTGTGTTAGTGTTGAAAAACCACTTTTCGCACTTGTGTTAGTCTTGAAAAACCACTTTTCGCACTTGTGTTAGTGTTGAAAAACCATTTTTCGCACTTGTGTTAGTGTTGAAAAAACACTTTTCGCACTTGTGTTGGTGCAGGAAACCACTTTTGCACTTGTATTAGTGTGGAAAAACACTTTTTGCACTTGTGATAGTGTTGAAAAACCACTTTTCGCACTTGTGTTAGTGTTGAAAAACCACTTTTCGCACTTGTGATAGTGTTGAAAAACCACTTTTCGCACTTGTGATAGTGTTGAAAAACCACTTTTCCCACTTGTGTTAGTGTTGAAAAACCACTTTTCGCACTAGTGCTGGTGCAGGAACCCACTTTTGCACTTGCATGAGTGTGGAAAAACCACTTTTCGCACTTGTGTTAGTGTTGAAAAACCACTTTTCGCATTTGTGTTAGTGTTGAAAAACCACTTTTCGCACTTGTGTTAGTGTTGAAAAAACCACTTTTCGCACTTGTGTTAGTGTTGAAAAACCACTTTTTGCCATTGTGTTGGTGCAGGAAACCACTTTTGCACTTGTATTAGTGTGGAAAAAACCACTTTTCGCACTTGTGTTAGTGTTGAAAAACAACTTTTCGCACTTGTGTTAGTGTTGAAAAACCACTTTTCGCACTTATGTTGGTGCAGGAAACCACTTTTGCACTTGTATTAGTGTGGAAAAAACACTTTTTGCACTAGTGATAGTGTTGAAAAACCAATTTTCGCACTTGTGTTAGTGTTGAAAACCACTTTTCGCACTTGTGTTAGTGTTGAAAAACCACTTTTCGCACTTGTGTTGGTGCAGGAAACCACTTTTGCACTTGTATTAGTGTGGAAAAAACACTTTTTGCACTAGTGATAGTGTTGAAAAACCAATTTTCGCACTTGTGTTAGTGTTGAAAACCACTTTTCGCACTTGTGTTGGTGCAGGAAACCACTTTTGCACTTGTATTAGTGTGGAAAAACCACTTTTCGCACTTGTGTTAGTGTTGAAAACCACTTTTCGCACTTGTGTTAGTGTTGAAAAACCACTTTTCGCACTTGTGTTGGTGCAGGAAACCACTTTTGCACTTGTGTTAGTGTGGAAAAACCACTTTTCGCACTTGTGTTAGTGTTGAAAAACCACTTTTCGCACTTGTGTTAATGTTGAAAAACCACTTTTCGCACTTGTGTTAGTGTTGAAAAACCACTTTTCGCACTTGTGTTAGTGTTGAAAAACCACTTTTCACACTTGTGTTAGTGTTGAAAAACCACTTTTCGCACTTGTGTTTGTGCAGGAAACCACTTTTGCACTTGTATTTGTGTGGAAAAAACACTTTTTGCACATGTGATAGTGTTGAAAAACCACTTTTCGCACTTGTGTTAGTGTTGAAAAACCACTTTTCGCACTTGTGTTGGTGCAGGAAACCACTTTTGCACTTGTATTAGTGTGGAAAAAACACTTTTTGCACTTGTGATAGTGTTGAAAAACCACTTTTCCTACTTGTGTTAGTGTTGAAAAACCACTTTTCGCACTCGTGCTGGTGCAGGAAACCACTTTTGCACTTGCATTAGTGTGGAAAAACCACTTTTCGCACTTGTGTTAGTGTTGAAAAACCACTTTTCGCATTTGTGTTAGTGTTGAAAAACCACTTTTCGCACTTGTGTTAGTGTTGAAAAAACCACTTTTCGCACTTGTGTTAGTGTTGAAAAACCACTTTTTGCCATTGTGTTGGTGCAGGAAACCACTTTTGCACTTGTATTAGTGTGGAAAAAACCACTTTTCGCACTTGTGTTAGTGTTGAAAAACAACTTTTCGCACTTGTGTTAGTGTTGCAAAACCACTTTTCGCACTTATGTTGGTGCAGGAAACCACATTTGCACTTGTATTAGTGTGGAAAAAATACTTTTTGCACTTGTGATAGTGTTGAAAAACCACTTTTCGCACTTGTGTTAGTGTTGAAAAACCACTTTTCGCACTTGTGTTGGTGCAGGAAACCACTTTTGCACTTGTATTAGTGTGGAAAAACCACTTTTCGCACTTGTGTTAGTGTTGAAAAACCACTTTTCGCACTTGTGTTAGTGTTGAAAAACCACTTTTCGCACTTGTGTTAGTGTTGAAAAACCACTTTTCGCACTTGTGTTAGTGTTGAAAAACCACTTTTCGCACTTGTGTTAGTGTTGAAAAACCACTTTCCACACTTGTGTTAGTGTTGAAAAACCACTTTTCGCACTTGTGTTGGTGCAGGAAACCACTTTTGCACTTGTATTAGTGTGGAAAAAACACTTTTTGCACTTGTGATAGTGTTGAAAAACCACTTTTCGCACTTGTGTTAGTGTTGAAAAACCACTTTTCGCACTTGTGTTAGTGTTGAAAACCCACTTTTCGCACTTGTATTAGTGTGGAAAAACCATTTTTCGCACTTGTATTAGTGTTGAAAAACCACTTTTCGCACTTGTGTTAGTGTTGAAAAACCACTTTTCGCACTTGTGTTAGTGTTGAAAAACCACTTTTCGCACTTGTGTTGGTGCAGGAAACCACTTTTGCACTTGTATTAGTGTGGAAAAAACACTTTTTGCACTTGTGATAGTGTTGAAAACCCACTTTTCGCACTTGTGTTAGTGTTGAAAAACCACTTTTCGCACTTGTGTTGGTGCAGGAAACCACTTTTGCACTTGTATTAGTGTGGAAAAAACACTTTTTGCACTTGTGATAGTGTTAAAAAACCACTTTTCGCACTTGTGTTAGTGTTGAAAAACCACTTTTCACACTTGTGTTAGTGTTGAAAAACCACTTTTCGCACTTGTGTTGGTGCAGGAAACCACTTTTGCACTTGTATTAGTGTGGAAAAAACACTTTTCGCACTTGTGTTAGTGTTGAAAAACCACTTTTCGCACTTGTGTTAGTGTTGAAAAACCACTTTTCGCACTTCTGTTGGTGCAGGAAACCACTTTTGCACTTGTATTAGTGTGGAAAAAACACTTTTTGCACTTGTGATAGTGTTGAAAAACCACTTTTCGCACTTGTGTTAGTGTTGAAAAACCACTTTTCGCACTTGTGTTGGTGCAGGAAACCACTTTTGCACTTGTATTAGTGTGGAAAAAACACTTTTTGCAATTGCAATAGTGTTGAAAAACCACTTTTCGCACTTGTGTTTGTGTTGAAAAACCACTTTTCACACTTGTGTTAGTGTTGGAAAACCACTTTTCGCACTTGTATTAGTGTGGAAAAACCACTTTTCGCACTTGTGTCAGTGTTGAAAAACCACTTTTCGCACTTGCGTTAGTGTTGAAAAACCACTTTTCGCACTTGTGTTAGTGTTGAAAAACCACTTTTCGCACTTGTGTTGGTGTAGGAAACCACTTTTGCACTTGTATTAGTGTGGAAAAAACACTTTTTGCACTTGTGATAGTGTTGAAAAACCACTTTTCGCACTTGTGTTAGTGTTGAAAAACCACTTTTCGCACTTGTGTTGGTGCAGGAAACCACTTTTGCACTTGTATTAGTGTCGAAAAACCACTTTTCGCACTTGTGTTAGTGTTGAAAAACCACTTTTCGCACTTGTGTTAGTGTTGAAAAACCACTTTTCGCACTTGTGTTGGTGTAGGAAACCACTTTTGCACTTGTATTAGTGTGGAAAAAACACTTTTCGCACTTGTGTTAGTGTTGAAAAACCACTTTTCGCACTTGTGTTAGTGTTGAAAAACCACTTTTCGCACTTCTGTTGGTGCAGGAAACCACTTTTGCACTTGTATTAGTGTGGAAAAAACACTTTTTGCACTTGTGATAGTGTTGAAAAACCACTTTTCGCACTTGTGTTAGTGTTGAAAAACCACTTTTCGCACTTGTGTTGGTGCAGGAAACCACTTTTGCACTTGTATTAGTGTGGAAAAAACACTTTTTGCAATTGCAATAGTGTTGAAAAACCACTTTTCGCACTTGTGTTTGTGTTGAAAAACCACTTTTCACACTTGTGTTAGTGTTGGAAAACCACTTTTCGCACTTGTATTAGTGTGGAAAAACCACTTTTCGCACTTGTGTCAGTGTTGAAAAACCACTTTTCGCACTTGCGTTAGTGTTGAAAAACCACTTTTCGCACTTGTGTTAGTGTTGAAAAACCACTTTTCGCACTTGTGTTGGTGTAGGAAACCACTTTTGCACTTGTATTAGTGTGGAAAAAACACTTTTTGCACTTGTGATAGTGTTGAAAAACCACTTTTCGCACTTGTGTTAGTGTTGAAAAACCACTTTTCGCACTTGTGTTGGTGCAGGAAACCACTTTTGCACTTGTATTAGTGTCGAAAAACCACTTTTCGCACTTGTGTTAGTGTTGAAAAACCACTTTTTGCACTTGTGTTAGTGTTGAAAAACCACTTTTCGCACTTGTGTTAGTCTTGAAAAACCACTTTTCGCACTTGTGTTAGTGTTGAAAAACCATTTTTCGCACTTGTGTTAGTGTTGAAAAAACACTTTTCGCACTTGTGTTGGTGCAGGAAACCACTTTTGCACTTGTATTAGTGTGGAAAAACACTTTTTGCACTTGTGATAGTGTTGAAAAACCACTTTTCGCACTTGTGTTAGTGTTGAAAAACCACTTTTCGCACTTGTGATAGTGTTGAAAAACCACTTTTCGCACTTGTGATAGTGTTGAAAAACCACTTTTCCCACTTGTGTTAGTGTTGAAAAACCACTTTTCGCACTAGTGCTGGTGCAGGAAACCACTTTTGCACTTGCATGAGTGTGGAAAAACCACTTTTCGCACTTGTGTTAGTGTTGAAAAACCACTTTTCGCATTTGTGTTAGTGTTGAAAAACCACTTTTCGCACTTGTGTTAGTGTTGAAAAAACCACTTTTCGCACTTGTGTTAGTGTTGAAAAACCACTTTTTGCCATTGTGTTGGTGCAGGAAACCACTTTTGCACTTGTATTAGTGTGGAAAAAACCACTTTTCGCACTTGTGTTAGTGTTGAAAAACAACTTTTCGCACTTGTGTTAGTGTTGAAAAACCACTTTTCGCACTTATGTTGGTGCAGGAAACCACTTTTGCACTTGTATTAGTGTGGAAAAAATACTTTTTGCACTTGTGATAGTGTTGAAAAACCACTTTTCGCACTTGTGTTAGTGTTGAAAAACCACTTTTCGCACTTGTGTTGGTGCAGGAAACCACTTTTGCACTTGTATTAGTGTGGAAAAACCACTTTTCGCACTTGTGTTAGTGTTGAAAAACCACTTTTCGCACTTGTGTTAGTGTTGAAAAACCACTTTTCGCACTTGTGTTAGTGTTGAAAACCACTTTTCGCACTTGTGTTAGTGTTGAAAAACCACTTTCCACACTTGTGTTAGTGTTGAAAAACCACTTTTCGCACTTGTGTTGGTGCAGGAAACCACTTTTGCACTTGTATTAGTGTGGAAAAAACACTTTTTGCACTTGTGATAGTGTTGAAAAACCACTTTTCGCACTTGTGTTAGTGTTGAAAAACCACTTTTCGCACTTGTGTTAGTGTTGAAAACCCACTTTTCGCACTTGTATTAGTGTGGAAAAACCATTTTTCGCACTTGTATTAGTGTTGAAAAACCACTTTTCGCACTTGTGTTAGTGTTGAAAAACCACTTTTCGCACTTGTGTTAGTGTTGAAAAACCACTTTTCGCACTTGTGTTGGTGCAGGAAACCACTTTTGCACTTGTATTAGTGTGGAAAAAACACTTTTTGCACTTGTGATAGTGTTGAAAACCCACTTTTCGCACTTGTGTTAGTGTTGAAAAACCACTTTTCGCACTTGTGTTGGTGCAGGAAACCACTTTTGCACTTGTATTAGTGTGGAAAAAACACTTTTTGCACTTGTGATAGTGTTAAAAAACCACTTTTCGCACTTGTGTTAGTGTTGAAAAACCACTTTTCACACTTGTGTTAGTGTTGAAAAACCACTTTTCGCACTTGTGTTGGTGCAGGAAACCACTTTTGCACTTGTATTAGTGTGGAAAAAACACTTTTCGCACTTGTGTTAGTGTTGAAAAACCACTTTTCGCACTTGTGTTAGTGTTGAAAAACCACTTTTCGCACTTGTGTTGGTGCAGGAAACCACTTTTGCACTTGTATTAGTGTGGAAAAATCACTTTTTGCACTTGTGATAGTGTTGAAAAACCACTTTTCGCACTTGTGTTAGTGTTGAAAAACCACTTTTCGCACTTGTGTTGGTGCAGGAAACCACTTTTGCACTTGTATTAGTGTGGAAAAAACACTTTTTGCAATTGTAATAGTGTTGAAAAACCACTTTTCGCACTTGTGTTTGTGTTGAAAAACCACTTTTCACACTTGTGTTAGTGTTGGAAAACCACTTTTCGCACTTGTGTTAGTGTTGAAAAACCACTTTTCGCACTTGTGATAGTGTTGAAAAACCACTTTTCGCACTTGTGATAGTGTTGAAAAACCACTTTTCCCACTTGTGTTAGTGTTGAAAAACCACTTTTCGCACTAGTGCTGGTGCAGGAAACCACTTTTGCACTTGCATTAGTGTGGAAAACCACTTTTCGCACTTGTGTTAGTGTTGAAAAACCACTTTTCGCATTTGTGTTAGTGTTGAAAAACCACTTTTCGCACTTGTGTTAGTGTTGAAAAAACCACTTTTCGCACTTGTGTTAGTGTTGAAAAACCACTTTTTGCCATTGTGTTGGTGCAGGAAACCACTTTTGCACTTGTATTAGTGTGGAAAAAACCACTTTTCGCACTTGTGTTAGTGTTGAAAAACAACTTTTCGCACTTGTGTTAGTGTTGAAAAAACCACTTTTCGCACTTATGTTGGTGCAGGAAACCACTTTTGCACTTGTATTAGTGTGGAAAAAATACTTTTTGCACTTGTGATAGTGTTGAAAAACCACTTTTCGCACTTGTGTTAGTGTTGAAAAACCACTTTTCGCACTTGTGTTGGTGCAGGAAACCACTTTTGCACTTGTATTAGTGTGGAAAAACCACTTTTCGCACTTGTGTTAGTGTTGAAAAACCACTTTTCGCACTTGTGTTAGTGTTGAAAAACCACTTTTCGCACTTGTGTTAGTGTTGAAAAACCACTTTTCGCACTTGTATTAGTGTTGAAAAAACCACTTTTCGCACTTGTGTTAGTGTTGAAAAACCACTTTCCACACTTGTGTTAGTGTTGAAAAACCACTTTTCGCACTTGTGTTGGTGCAGGAAACCACTTTTGCACTTGTATTAGTGTGGAAAAAACACTTTTTGCAATTGCAATAGTGTTGAAAAACCACTTTTCGCACTTGTGTTTGTGTTGAAAAACCACTTTTCACACTTGTGTTAGTGTTGGAAAACCACTTTTCGCACTTGTATTAGTGTGGAAAAACCACTTTTCGCACTTGTGTCAGTGTTGAAAAACCACTTTTCGCACTTGCGTTAGTGTTGAAAAACCACTTTTCGCACTTGTGTTAGTGTTGAAAAACCACTTTTCGCACTTGTGTTGGTGTAGGAAACCACTTTTGCACTTGTATTAGTGTGGAAAAAACACTTTTTGCACTTGTGATAGTGTTGAAAAACCACTTTTCGCACTTGTGTTAGTGTTGAAAAACCACTTTTCGCACTTGTGTTGGTGCAGGAAACCACTTTTGCACTTGTATTAGTGTCGAAAAACCACTTTTCGCACTTGTGTTAGTGTTGAAAAACCACTTTTTGCACTTGTGTTAGTGTTGAAAAACCACTTTTCGCACTTGTGTTAGTCTTGAAAAACCACTTTTCGCACTTGTGTTAGTGTTGAAAAACCATTTTTCGCACTTGTGTTAGTGTTGAAAAAACACTTTTCGCACTTGTGTTGGTGCAGGAAACCACTTTTGCACTTGTATTAGTGTGGAAAAACACTTTTTGCACTTGTGATAGTGTTGAAAAACCACTTTTCGCACTTGTGTTAGTGTTGAAAAACCACTTTTCGCACTTGTGATAGTGTTGAAAAACCACTTTTCGCACTTGTGATAGTGTTGAAAAACCACTTTTCCCACTTGTGTTAGTGTTGAAAAACCACTTTTCGCACTAGTGCTGGTGCAGGAAACCACTTTTGCACTTGCATGAGTGTGGAAAAACCACTTTTCGCACTTGTGTTAGTGTTGAAAAACCACTTTTCGCATTTGTGTTAGTGTTGAAAAACCACTTTTCGCACTTGTGTTAGTGTTGAAAAAACCACTTTTCGCACTTGTGTTAGTGTTGAAAAACCACTTTTTGCCATTGTGTTGGTGCAGGAAACCACTTTTGCACTTGTATTAGTGTGGAAAAAACCACTTTTCGCACTTGTGTTAGTGTTGAAAAACAACTTTTCGCACTTGTGTTAGTGTTGAAAAACCACTTTTCGCACTTATGTTGGTGCAGGAAACCACTTTTGCACTTGTATTAGTGTGGAAAAAATACTTTTTGCACTTGTGATAGTGTTGAAAAACCACTTTTCGCACTTGTGTTAGTGTTGAAAAACCACTTTTCGCACTTGTGTTGGTGCAGGAAACCACTTTTGCACTTGTATTAGTGTGGAAAAACCACTTTTCGCACTTGTGTTAGTGTTGAAAAACCACTTTTCGCACTTGTGTTAGTGTTGAAAAACCACTTTTCGCACTTGTGTTAGTGTTGAAAACCACTTTTCGCACTTGTGTCAGTGTTGAAAAACCACTTTTCGCACTTGTGTTAGTGTTGAAAAACCACTTTCCACACTTGTGTTAGTGTTGAAAAACCACTTTTCGCACTTGTGTTGGTGCAGGAAACCACTTTTGCACTTGTATTAGTGTGGAAAAAACACTTTTTGCACTTGTGATAGTGTTGAAAAACCACTTTTCGCACTTGTGTTAGTGTTGAAAAACCACTTTTCGCACTTGTGTTAGTGTTGAAAACCCACTTTTCGCACTTGTATTAGTGTGGAAAAACCATTTTTCGCACTTGTATTAGTGTTGAAAAACCACTTTTCGCACTTGTGTTAGTGTTGAAAAACCACTTTTCGCACTTGTGTTAGTGTTGAAAAACCACTTTTCGCACTTGTGTTGGTGCAGGAAACCACTTTTGCACTTGTATTAGTGTGGAAAAAACACTTTTTGCACTTGTGATAGTGTTGAAAACCCACTTTTCGCACTTGTGTTAGTGTTGAAAAACCACTTTTCGCACTTGTGTTGGTTCAGGAAACCACTTTTGCACTTGTATTAGTGTGGAAAAAACACTTTTTGCACTTGTGATAGTGTTAAAAAACCACTTTTCGCACTTGTGTTAGTGTTGAAAAACCACTTTTCACACTTGTGTTAGTGTTGAAAAACCACTTTTCGCACTTGTGTTGGTGCAGGAAACCACTTTTGCACTTGTATTAGTGTGGAAAAAACACTTTTCGCACTTGTGTTAGTGTTGAAAAACCACTTTTCGCACTTGTGTTAGTGTTGAAAAACCACTTTTCGCACTTGTGTTGGTGCAGGAAACCACTTTTGCACTTGTATTAGTGTGGAAAAATCACTTTTTGCACTTGTGATAGTGTTGAAAAACCACTTTTCGCACTTGTGTTAGTGTTGAAAAACCACTTTTCGCACTTGTGTTGGTGCAGGAAACCACTTTTGCACTTGTATTAGTGTGGAAAAAACACTTTTTGCAATTGTAATAGTGTTGAAAAACCACTTTTCGCACTTGTGTTTGTGTTGAAAAACCACTTTTCACACTTGTGTTAGTGTTGGAAAACCACTTTTCGCACTTGTGTTAGTGTTGAAAAACCACTTTTCGCACTTGTGATAGTGTTGAAAAACCACTTTTCGCACTTGTGATAGTGTTGAAAAACCACTTTTCCCACTTGTGTTAGTGTTGAAAAACCACTTTTCGCACTAGTGCTGGTGCAGGAAACCACTTTTGCACTTGCATTAGTGTGGAAAAACCACTTTTCGCACTTGTGTTAGTGTTGAAAAACCACTTTTCGCATTTGTGTTAGTGTTGAAAAACCACTTTTCGCACTTGTGTTAGTGTTGAAAAAACCACTTTTCGCACTTGTGTTAGTGTTGAAAAACCACTTTTTGCCATTGTGTTGGTGCAGGAAACCACTTTTGCACTTGTATTAGTGTGGAAAAAACCACTTTTCGCACTTGTGTTAGTGTTGAAAAACAACTTTTCGCACTTGTGTTAGTGTTGAAAAACCACTTTTCGCACTTATGTTGGTGCAGGAAACCACTTTTGCACTTGTATTAGTGTGGAAAAAATACTTTTTGCACTTGTGATAGTGTTGAAAAACCACTTTTCGCACTTGTGTTAGTGTTGAAAAACCACTTTTCGCACTTGTGTTGGTGCAGGAAACCACTTTTGCACTTGTATTAGTGTGGAAAAACCACTTTTCGCACTTGTGTTAGTGTTGAAAAACCACTTTTCGCACTTGTGTTAGTGTTGAAAAACCACTTTTCGCACTTGTGTTAGTGTTGAAAAACCACTTTTCGCACTTGTATTAGTGTTGAAAAACCACTTTTCGCACTTGTGTTAGTGTTGAAAAACCACTTTCCACACTTGTGTTAGTGTTGAAAAACCACTTTTCGCACTTGTGTTGGTGCAGGAAACCACTTTTGCACTTGTATTAGTGTGGAAAAAACACTTTTTGCACTTGTGATAGTGTTGAAAAACCACTTTTCGCACTTGTGTTAGTGTTGAAAAACCACTTTTCGCACTTGTGTTAGTGTTGAAAACCCACTTTTCGCACTTGTATTAGTGTGGAAAAACCATTTTTCGCACTTGTATTAGTGTTGAAAAACCACTTTTCGCACTTGTGTTAGTGTTGAAAAACCACTTTTCGCACTTGTGTTAGTGTTGAAAAACCACTTTTCGAACTTGTGTTGGTGCAGGAAACCACTTTTGCACTTGTATTAGTGTGGAAAAAACACTTTTTGCACTTGTGATAGTGTTGAAAACCCACTTTTCGCACTTGTGTTAGTGTTGAAAAACCACTTTTCGCACTTGGTGTTGGTGCAGGAAACCACTTTTGCACTTGTATTAGTGTGGAAAAAACACTTTTTGCACTTGTGATAGTGTTAAAAAACCACTTTTCGCACTTGTGTTAGTGTTGAAAAACCACTTTTCACACTTGTGTTAGTGTTGAAAAACCACTTTTCGCACTTGTGTTGGTGCAGGAAACCACTTTTGCACTTGTATTAGTGTGGAAAAACACTTTTCGCACTTGTGTTAGTGTTGAAAAACCACTTTTCGCACTTGTGTTAGTGTTGAAAAACCACTTTTCGCACTTCTGTTGGTGCAGGAAACCACTTTTGCACTTGTATTAGTGTGGAAAAAACACTTTTTGCACTTGTGATAGTGTTGAAAAACCACTTTTCGCACTTGTGTTAGTGTTGAAAAACCACTTT
The DNA here is from genome assembly GCF_964187855.1 of Myxine glutinosa. Taxonomy (NCBI): domain Eukaryota; kingdom Metazoa; phylum Chordata; class Myxini; order Myxiniformes; family Myxinidae; genus Myxine; species Myxine glutinosa. Next base: position 59,794 of record NW_027618278.1, read on the forward strand.
TCGCACTTGTGTTGGTGCAGGAAACCACTTTTGCACTTGTATTAGTGTGGAAAAACACTTTTTGCAATTGTAATAGTGTTGAAAAACCACTTTTCGCACTTGTGTTTGTGTTGAAAAACCACTTTTCACACTTGTGTTAGTGTTGGAAAACCACTTTTCGCACTTGTATTAGTGTGGAAAAACCACTTTTCGCACTTGTGTCAGTGTTGAAAAACCACTTTTCGCACTTGCGTTAGTGTTGAAAAACCACTTTTCGCACTTGTGTTAGTGTTGAAAAACCACTTTTCGCACTTGTGTTGGTGCAGGAAACCACTTTTGCACTTGTATTATTGTGGAAAAAACACTTTTTGCACTTGTGATATTGTTGAAAAACCACTTTTCGCACTTGTGTTAGTGTTGAAAAACCACTTTTCGCACTTGTGTTGGTGCAGGAAACCACTTTTTGCACTTGTATTAGTGTGGAAAAAACCACTTTTCGCACTTGTGTTAGTGTTGAAAAAGCACTTTTCGCACTTGTGTTAGTGTTGAAAAACCACTTTTCGCACTTGTGTTTGTGCAGGAAACCACTTTTGCACTTGTATTAGTGTGGAAAAAACACTTTTTGCACTTGTGATAGTGTTGAAAAACAACTTTTCGCACTTGTGTTAGTGTTGAAAAACCACTTTTCGCACTTGTGTTGGTGCAGGAAACCGCTTTTGCACTTGTATTAGTGTGGAAAAACACTTTTTGCACTTGTGATAGTGTTGAAAAACCACTTTTCGCACTTGTGTTAGTGTTGAAAAGCCACTTTTCGCACTTGTGTTGTTGCAGGAAACCACTTTTGCACTTTTATTAGTGTGGAAAAACCACTTTTCGCACTTGTGTTAGTGTTGAAAAACCACTTTTCGCACTTGTGTTAGTGTTGAAAAACTACTTTTTGCACTTGTGTTGGTGCAGGAAACCACTTTTGCACTTGTATTAGTGTGGAAAAAACACTTTTTGCACTAGTGATAGTGTTGAAAAACCAATTTTCGCACTTGTGTTAGTGTTGAAAACCACTTTTCGCACTTGTGTTGGTGCAGGAAACCACTTTTGCACTTGTATTAGTGTGGAAAAACCACTTTTCGCACTTGTGTTAGTGTTGAAAACCACTTTTCGCACTTGTGTTAGTGTTGAAAAACCACTTTTCGCACTTGTGTTGGTGCAGGAAACCACTTTTGCACTTGTGTTAGTGTGGCAAAACCACTTTTCGCACTTGTGTTAGTGTTGAAAAACCACTTTTCGCACTTGTGTTAATGTTGAAAAACCACTTTTCGCACTTGTGTTAGTGTTGAAAAACATCTTTTCGCACTTGTGTTAGTGTTGAAAAACCACTTTTCACACTTGTGTTAGTGTTGAAAAACCACTTTTCGCACTTGTGTTTGTGCAGGAAACCACTTTTGCACTTGTATTTGTGTGGCAAAAACACTTTTTGCACATGTGATAGTGTTGAAAAACCACTTTTCGCACTTGTGTTAGTGTTGAAAAACCACTTTTCGCACTTGTGTTGGTGCAGGAAACCACTTTTGCACTTGTATTAGTGTGGAAAAAACACTTTTTGCACTTGTGATAGTGTTGAAAAACCACTTTTCCCACTTGTGTTAGTGTTGAAAAACCACTTTTCGCACTAGTGTTGGTGCAGGAAACCACTTTTGCACTTGCATTAGTGTGGAAAAACCACTTTTCGCACTTGTGTTAGTGTTGAAAAACCACTTTTCGCATTTGTGTTAGTGTTGAAAAACCACTTTTCGCACTTATGTTAGTGTTGAAAAAACCACTTTTCGCACTTGTGTTAGTGTTGAAAAACCACTTTTCGCCATTGTGTTGGTGCAGGAAACCACTTTTGCACTTGTATTAGTGTGGAAAAACCACTTTTCGCACTTGTGTTAGTGTTGAAAAACAACTTTTCGCACTTGTGTTAGTGTTGAAAAACCACTTTTCGCACTTATGTTGGTGCAGGAAACCACTTTTGCACTTGTATTAGTGTGGAAAAAATACTTTTTGCACTTGTGATAGTGTTGAAAAACCACTTTTCGCACTTGTGTTAGTGTTGAAAAACCACTTTTCGCACTTGTGTTGGTGCAGGAAACCACTTTTGCACTTGTATTAGTGTGGAAAAACCACTTTTCGCACTTGTGTTAGTGTTGAAAAACCACTTTTCGCACTTGTGTTAGTGTTGAAAAACCACTTTTCGCACTTGTGTTAGTGTTGAAAAACCACTTTTCGCACTTGTGTTAGTGTTGAAAAACCACTTTTCGCACTTGTGTTAGTGTTGAAAAACCACTTTTCGCACTTGTGTTAGTGTTGAAAAACCACTTTTCGCACTTGTGTTGGTGCAGGAAACCACTTTTGCACTTGTATTAGTGTGGAAAAAACACCTTTTGCACTTGTGATAGTGTTGAAAAACCACTTTTCGCACTTGTGTTAGTGTTGAAAAACCACTTTTCGCACTTATGTTGGTGCAGGAAACCACTTTTGCACTTGTATTAGTGTGGAAAAAACACTTTTTGCACTTGTGATAGTGTTGAAAAACAACTTTTCGCACTTGTGTTAGTGTTGAAAAACCACTTTTCGCACTTGTGTTGGTGCAGGAAACCGCTTTTGCACTTGTATTCGTGTGGAAAAAACACTTTTTGCACTTGTGATAGTGTTGAAAAACCACTTTTCGCACTTGTGTTAGTGTTGAAAAGCCACTTTTCGCACTTGTGTTGGTGCAGGAAACCACTTTTGCACTTTTATTAGTGTGGAAAAACCACTTTTCGCACTTGTGTTAGTGTTGAAAAACCACTTTTCGCACTTGTGTTAGTGTTGAAAAACCACTTTTCGCACTTGTGTTGGTGCAGGAAACCACATTTGCACTTGTATTAGTGTGGAAAAAACACTTTTTGCACGAGTGATAGTGTTGAAAAACCAATTTTCGCACTTGTGTTAGTGTTGAAAACCACTTTTCGCACTTGTGTTGGTGCAGGAAACCACTTTTGCACTTGTATTAGTGTGGAAAAACCACTTTTCGCACTTGTGTTAGTGTTGAAAACCACTTTTCGCACTTGTGTTAGTGTTGAAAAACCACTTTTCGCACTTGTGTTGGTGCAGGAAACCACTTTTGCACTTGTGTTAGTGTGGAAAAACCACTTTTCGCACTTGTGTTAGTGTTGAAAAACCACTTTTCGCACTTGTGTTAATGTTGAAAAACCACTTTTCGCACTTGTGTTAGTGTTGAAAAACCACTTTTCGCACTTGTGTTAGTGTTGAAAAACCACTTTTCACACTTGTGTTAGTGTTGAAAAACCACTTTTCGCACTTGTGTTTGTGCAGGAAACCACTTTTGCACTTGTATTTGTGTGGAAAAAACACTTTTTGCACATGTGATAGTGTTGAAAAACCACTTTTCGCACTTGTGTTAGTGTTGAAAAACCACTTTTCGCACTTGTGTTGGTGCAGGAAACCACTTTTGCACTTGTATTAGTGTGGAAAAAACACTTTTTGCACTTGTGATAGTGTTGAAAAACCACTTTTCCTACTTGTGTTAGTGTTGAAAAACCACTTTTCGCACTAGTGCTGGTGCAGGAAACCACTTTTGCACTTGCATTAGTGTGGAAAAACCACTTTTCGCACTTGTGTTAGTGTTGAAAAACCACTTTTCGCATTTGTGTTAGTGTTGAAAAACCACTTTTCGCACTTGTGTTAGTGTTGAAAAAACCACTTTTCGCACTTGTGTTAGTGTTGAAAAACCACTTTTTGCCATTGTGTTGGTGCAGGAAACCACTTTTGCACTTGTATTAGTGTGGAAAAAACCACTTTTCGCACTTGTGTTAGTGTTGAAAAACAACTTTTCGCACTTGTGTTAGTGTTGCAAAACCACTTTTCGCACTTATGTTGGTGCAGGAAACCACTTTTGCACTTGTATTAGTGTGGAAAAAATACTTTTTGCACTTGTGATAGTGTTGAAAAACCACTTTTCGCACTTGTGTTAGTGTTGAAAAACCACTTTTCGCACTTGTGTTGGTGCAGGAAACCACTTTTGCACATGTATTAGTGTGGAAAAACCACTTTTCGCACTTGTGTTAGTGTTGAAAAACCACTTTTCGCACTTGTGTTAGTGTTGAAAAACCACTTTTCGCACTTGTGTTAGTGTTGAAAAACCACTTTTCGCACTTGTGTTAGTGTTGAAAAACCACTTTTCGCACTTGTGTTAGTGTTGAAAAACCACTTTCCACACTTGTGTTAGTGTTGAAAAACCACTTTTCGCACTTGTGTTGGTGCAGGAAACCACTTTTGCACTTGTATTAGTGTGGAAAAAACACTTTTTGCACTTGTGATAGTGTTGAAAAACCACTTTTCGCACTTGTGTTAGTGTTGAAAAACCACTTTTCGCACTTGTGTTAGTGTTGAAAACCCACTTTTCGCACTTGTATTAGTGTGGAAAAACCATTTTTCGCACTTGTATTAGTGTTGAAAAACCACTTTTCGCACTTGTGTTAGTGTTGAAAAACCACTTTTCGCACTTGTGTTAGTGTTGAAAAACCACTTTTCGCACTTGTGTTGGTGCAGGAAACCACTTTTGCACTTGTATTAGTGTGGAAAAAACACTTTTTGCACTTGTGATAGTGTTGAAAACCCACTTTTCGCACTTGTGTTAGTGTTGAAAAACCACTTTTCGCACTTGTGTTGGTGCAGGAAACCACTTTTGCACTTGTATTAGTGTGGAAAAAACACTTTTTGCACTTGTGATAGTGTTAAAAAAACCACTTTTCGCACTTGTGTTAGTGTTGAAAAACCACTTTTCACACTTGTGTTAGTGTTGAAAAACCACTTTTCGCACTTGTGTTGGTGCAGGAAACCACTTTTGCACTTGTATTAGTGTGGAAAAAACACTTTTCGCACTTGTGTTAGTGTTGAAAAACCACTTTTCGCACTTGTGTTAGTGTTGAAAAACCACTTTTCGCACTTCTGTTGGTGCAGGAAACCACTTTTGCACTTGTATTAGTGTGGAAAAAACACTTTTGCACTTGTGATAGTGTTGAAAAACCACTTTTCGCACTTGTGTTAGTGTTGAAAAACCACTTTTCGCACTTGTGTTGGTGCAGGAAACCACTTTTGCACTTGTATTAGTGTGGAAAAAACACTTTTTGCAATTGCAATAGTGTTGAAAAACCACTTTTCGCACTTGTGTTTGTGTTGAAAAACCACTTTTCACACTTGTGTTAGTGTTGGAAAACCACTTTTCGCACTTGTATTAGTGTGGAAAAACCACTTTTCGCACTTGTGTCAGTGTTGAAAAACCACTTTTCGCACTTGCGTTAGTGTTGAAAAACCACTTTTCGCACTTGTGTTAGTGTTGAAAAACCACTTTTCGCACTTGTGTTGGTGTAGGAAACCACTTTTGCACTTGTATTAGTGTGGAAAAAACACTTTTTGCACTTGTGATAGTGTTGAAAAACCACTTTTCGCACTTGTGTTAGTGTTGAAAAACCACTTTTCGCACTTGTGTTGGTGCAGGAAACCACTTTTGCACTTGTATTAGTGTCGAAAAACCACTTTTCGCACTTGTGTTAGTGTTGAAAAACCACTTTTTGCACTTGTGTTAGTGTTGAAAAACCACTTTTCGCACTTGTGTTAGTCTTGAAAAACCACTTTTCGCACTTGTGTTAGTGTTGAAAAACCATTTTTCGCACTTGTGTTAGTGTTGAAAAAACACTTTTCGCACTTGTGTTGGTGCAGGAAACCACTTTTGCACTTGTATTAGTGTGGAAAAACCACTTTTCGCACTTGTGTTAGTGTTGAAAAACCACTTTTCGCATTTGTGTTAGTGTTGAAAAACCACTTTTCGCACTTGTGTTAGTGTTGAAAAAACCACTTTTCGCACTTGTGTTAGTGTTGAAAAACCACTTTTTGCCATTGTGTTGGTGCAGGAAACCACTTTTGCACTTGTATTAGTGTGGAAAAAACCACTTTTCGCACTTGTGTTAGTGTTGAAAAACAACTTTCGCACTTGTGTTAGTGTTGAAAAACCACTTTTCGCACTTATGTTGGTGCAGGAAACCACTTTTGCACTTGTATTAGTGTGGAAAAAATACTTTTTGCACTTGTGATAGTGTTGAAAAACCACTTTTCGCACTTGTGTTAGTGTTGAAAAACCACTTTTCGCACTTGTGTTGGTGCAGGAAACCACTTTTGCACTTGTATTAGTGTGGAAAAACCACTTTTCGCACTTGTGTTAGTGTTGAAAAACCACTTTTCGCACTTGTGTTAGTGTTGAAAAACCACTTTTCGCACTTGTGTTAGTGTTGAAAAACCACTTTTCGCACTTGTGTTAGTGTTGAAAAACCACTTTTCGCACTTGTGTTAGTGTTGAAAAACCACTTTCCACACTTGTGTTAGTGTTGAAAAACCACTTTTCGCACTTGTGTTGGTGCAGGAAACCACTTTTGCACTTGTATTAGTGTGGAAAAAACACTTTTTGCACTTGTGATAGTGTTGAAAAACCACTTTTCGCACTTGTGTTAGTGTTGAAAAACCACTTTTCGCACTTGTGTTAGTGTTGAAAACCCACTTTTCGCACTTGTATTAGTGTGGAAAAACCATTTTTCGCACTTGTATTAGTGTTGAAAAACCACTTTTCGCACTTGTGTTAGTGTTGAAAAACCCCTTTTCGCACTTGTGTTAGTGTTGAAAAACCACTTTTCGCACTTGTGTTGGTGCAGGAAACCACTTTTGCACTTGTATTAGTGTGGAAAAAACACTTTTTGCACTTGTGATAGTGTTGAAAACCCACTTTTCGCACTTGTGTTAGTGTTGAAAAACCACTTTTCGCACTTGTGTTGGTGCAGGAAACCACTTTTGCACTTGTATTAGTGTGGAAAAAACACTTTTTGCACTTGTGATAGTGTTAAAAAACCACTTTTCGCACATGTGTTAGTGTTGAAAAACCACTTTTCACACTTGTGTTAGTGTTGAAAAACCACTTTTCGCACTTGTGTTGGTGCAGGAAACCACTTTTGCACTTGTATTAGTGTGGAAAAAACACTTTTCGCACTTGTGTTAGTGTTGAAAAACCACTTTTCGCACTTGTGTTAGTGTTGAAAAACCACTTTTCGCACTTGTGTTGGTGCAGGAAACCACTTTTGCACTTGTATTAGTGTGGAAAAAACACTTTTTGCACTTGTGATAGTGTTGAAAAACCACTTTTCGCACTTGTGTTAGTGTTGAAAAACCACTTTTCGCACTTGTGTTGGTGCAGGAAACCACTTTTGCACTTGTATTAGTGTGGAAAAAACACTTTTTGCAATTGTAATAGTGTTGAAAAACCACTTTTCGCACTTGTGTTTGTGTTGAAAAACCACTTTTCACACTTGTGTTAGTGTTGGAAAACCACTTTTCGCACTTGTATTAGTGTGGAAAAACCACTTTTCGCACTTGTGTTAGTGTTGCAAAACCACTTTTCGCACTTGTGATAGTGTTGAAAAACCACTTTTCGCACTTGTGTTAGTGTTGAAAAACCACTTTTCGCACTTGTGTTGGTGCAGGAAACCACTTTTGCACTTGTATTAGTGTGGAAAAACCACTTTTCGCACTTGTGTTAGTGTTGAAAAACCACTTTTCGCACTTGTGTTAGTGTTGAAAAACCACTTTTCGCACTTGTGTTGGTGCAGGAAACCACTTTTGCACTTGTATTAGTGTGGAAAAAACACTTTTTGCACTTGTGATAGTGTTGAAAAACCACTTTCGCACTTGTGTTCGTGTTGAACAACCACTTTTCGCACTTGTGTAGGTGCAGGAAAGCACTTTTGCACTTGTATTAGTGTGGAAAAAACACTTTTCGCACTTGTGTTAGTGTTGAAAAACCACTTTTCGCACTTGTGTTAGTGTTGAAAAACCACTTTTCGCACTTGTGTTAGTGTTGAAAAACCACTTTTCGCACTTGTGTTGGTGCAGGAAACCACTTTTGCACTTGTATTAGTGTGGAAAAAACACTTTTCGCACTTGTGTTAGTGTTGAAAAACCACTTTTCGCACTTGTATTAGTGTTGAAAAACCACTTTTCGCACTTGTGTTGGTGCAGGAAACCACTTTTGCACTTGTATTAGTGTGGAAAAAACACTTTTTGCACTTGTGATAGTGTTGAAAAACCACTTTTCGCACTTGTGTTAGTGTTGAAAAACCACTTTTCGCACTTGTGTTGGTGCAGGAAACCACTTTTGCACTTGTATTAGTGTGGAAAAACCACTTTTCGCACTTGTGTTAGTGTTGAAAAACCACTTTTCGCACTAGTGCTGGTGCAGGAAACCACTTTTGCACTTGCATTAGTGTGGAAAAACCACTTTTCGCACTTGTGTTAGTGTTGAAAAACCACTCTTCGCATTTGTGTTAGTGTTGAAAAACCACTTTTCGCACTTGTGTTAGTGTTGAAAAAACCACTTTTCGCACTTGTGTTAGTGTTGAAAAACCACTTTTTGCCATTGTGTTGGTGCAGGAAACCACTTTTGCACTTGTATTAGTGTGGAAAAAACCACTTTTCGCACTTGTGTTAGTGTTGAAAAACAACTTTTCGCACTTGTGTTAGTGTTGAAAAACCACTTTTCGCACTTATGTTGGTGCAGGAAACCACTTTTGCACTTGTATTAGTGTGGAAAAAATACTTTTTGCACTTGTGTTAGTGTTGAAAACCCACTTTTCGCACTTGTATTAGTGTGGAAAAAACACTTTTTGCACTTGTGATAGTGTTAAAAAACCACTTTTCGCACTTGTGTTAGTGTTGAAAAACCACTTTTCACACTTGTGTTAGTGTTGAAAAACCACTTTTCGCACTTGTGTTGGTGCAGGAAACCACTTTTGCACTTGTATTAGTGTGGAAAAAACACTTTTCGCACTTGTGTTAGTGTTGAAAAACCACTTTTCGCACTTGTGTTAGTGTTGAAAAACCACTTTTCGCACTTGTGTTGGTGCAGGAAACCACTTTTGCACTTGTATTAGTGTGGAAAAAACACTTTTTGCACTTGTGATAGTGTTGAAAAACCACTTTTCGCACTTGTGTTAGTGTTGAAAAACCACTTTTCGCACTTGTGTTGGTGCAGGAAACCACTTTTGCACTTGTATTAGTGTGGAAAAAACACTTTTTGCAATTGTAATAGTGTTGAAAAACCACTTTTCGCACTTGTGTTTGTGTTGAAAAACCACTTTTCACACTTGTGTTAGTGTTGGAAAACCACTTTTCGCACTTGTATTAGTGTGGAAAAACCACTTTTCGCACTTGTGTTAGTGTTGAAAAACCACTTTTCGCACTTGTGTTGGTGCAGGAAACCACTTTTGCACTTGTAATTAGTGTGGAAAAACCACTTTTCGCACTTGTGATAGTGTTGAAAAACCACTTTTCGCACTTGTGTTAGTGTTGAAAAACCACTTTTCGCACTTGTGTTGGTGCAGGAAACCACTTTTGCACTTGTATTAGTGTGGAAAAACCACTTTTCGCACTTGTGTTAGTGTTGAAAAACCACTTTTCGCACTTGTGTTAGTGTTGAAAAACCACTTTTCGCACTTGTGTTGGTGCAGGAAACCACTTTTGCACTTGTATTAGTGTGGAAAAAACACTTTTCGCACTTGTGTTAGTGTTGAAAAACCACTTTTCGCACTTGTGTTAGTGTTGAAAAACCACTTTTCGCACTTGTGTTAGTGTTGAAAAACCACTTTTCGCACTTGTGTTGGTGCAGGAAACCACTTTTGCACTTGTATTAGTGTGGAAAAAACACTTTTCGCACTTGTGTTAGTGTTGAAAAACCACTTTTCGCACTTGTATTAGTGTTGAAAAACCACTTTTCGCACTTGTGTTGGTGCAGGAAACCACTTTTGCACTTGTATTAGTGTGGAAAAAACACTTTTTTGCACTTGTGATAGTGTTGAAAAACCACTTTTCGCACTTGTGTTAGTGTTGAACAACCACTTTTCGCACTTGTGTTGGTGCAGGAAAGCACTTTTGCACTTGTATTAGTGTGGAAAAAACACTTTTCGCACTTGTGTTAGTGTTGAAAAACCACTTTTCGCACTTGTGTTAGTGTTGAAAAACCACTTTTCGCACTTGTGTTAGTGTTGAAAAACCACTTTTCGCACTTGTGTTGGTGCAGGAAACCACTTTTGCACTTGTATTAGTGTGGAAAAAACACTTTTCACACTTGTGTTAGTGTTGAAAAACCACTTTTCGCACTTGTGTTAGTGTTGAAAAACCACTTTTCGCACTTGTGTTAGTGTTGAAAACCCACTTTTCGCACTTGTATTAGTGTGGAAAAACCATTTTTCGCACTTGTATTAGTGTTGAAAAACCACTTTTCGCACTTGTGTTAGTGTTGAAAAACAACTTTTCGCACTTGTGTTAGTGTTGAAAAACCACTTTTTGCACTTATGTTGGTGCAGGAAACCACTTTTGCACTTGTATTAGTGTGGAAAAAATACTTTTTGCACTTGTGATAGTGTTGAAAACCACTTTTCGCACTTGTGTTAGTGTTGAAAAACCACTTTTCGCACTTGTGTTGGTGCAGGAAACCACTTTTGCACTTGTATTAGTGTGGAAAAACCACTTTTCGCACTTGTGTTAGTGTTGAAAAACCACTTTTCGCACTTGTGTTAGTGTTGAAAAACCACTTTTTGCACTTGTGTTAGTGTTGAAAAACCACTTTTCGCACTTGTGTTAGTGTTGAAAAACCACTTTTCGCACTTGTGTTAGTGTTGAAAAACCACTTTCCACACTTGTGTTAGTGTTGAAAAACCACTTTTCGCACTTGTGTTGGTGCAGGAAACCACTTTTGCACTTGTATTAGTGTGGAAAAAACACTTTTTGCACTTGTGATAGTGTTGAAAAACCACTTTTCGCACTTGTGTTAGTGTTGAAAAACCACTTTTCGCACTTGTGTTAGTGTTGAAAACCCACTTTTCGCACTTGTATTAGTGTGGAAAAACCATTTTTCGCACTTGTATTAGTGTTGAAAAACCACTTTTCGCACTTGTGTTAGTGTTGAAAAACCACTTTTCGCACTTGTGTTAGTGTTGAAAAACCACTTTTCGCACTTGTGTTGGTGCAGGAAACCACTTTTGCACTTGTATTAGTGTGGAAAAAACACTTTTTGCACTTGTGATAGTGTTGAAAACCCACTTTTCGCACTTGTGTTAGTGTTGAAAAACCACTTTTCGCACTTGTGTTGGTGCAGGAAACCACTTTTGCACTTGTATTAGTGTGGAAAAAACACTTTTTGCACTTGTGATAGTGTTAAAAAACCACTTTTCACACTTGTGTTAGTGTTGAAAAACCACTTTTCACACTTGTGTTAGTGTTGAAAAACCACTTTTCGCACTTGTGTTGGTGCAGGAAACCACTTTTGCACTTGTATTAGTGTGGAAAAAACACTTTTCGCACTTGTGTTAGTGTTGAAAAACCACTTTTCGCACTTGTGTTAGTGTTGAAAAACCACTTTTCGCACTTCTGTTGGTGCAGGAAACCACTTTTGCACTTGTATTAGTGTGGAAAAAACACTTTTTGCACTTGTGATAGTGTTGAAAAACCACTTTTCGCACTTGTGTTAGTGTTGAAAAACCACTTTTCGCACTTGTGTTGGTGCAGGAAACCACTTTTGCACTTGTATTAGTGTGGCAAAAACACTTTTTGCAATTGTAATAGTGTTGAAAAACCACTTTTCGCACTTGTGTTTGTGTTGAAAAACCACTTTTCACACTTGTGTTAGTGTTGGAAAACCACTTTTCGCACTTGTATTAGTGTGGAAAAACCACTTTTCGCACTTGTGTTAGTGTTGAAAAACCACTTTTCGCACTTGTGTTGGTGCAGGAAACCACTTTTGCACTTGTATTAGTGTGGAAAAACCACTTTTCGCACTTGTGATAGTGTTGAAAAACCACTTTTCGCACTTGTGTTAGTGTTGAAAAACCACTTTTCGCACTTGTGTTGGTGCAGGAAACCACTTTTGCACTTGTATTAGTGTGGAAAAACCACTTTTCGCACTTGTGTTAGTGTTGAAAAACCACTTTTCGCACTTGTGTTAGTGTTGAAAAACACTTTTCGCACTTGTGTTGGTGCAGGAAACCACTTTTGCACTTGTATTAGTGTGGAAAAAACACTTTTTGCACTTGTGATAGTGTTGAAAAACCACTTTCGCACTTGTGTTCGTGTTGAACAACCACTTTTCGCACTTGTGTAGGTGCAGGAAAGCACTTTTGCACTTGTATTAGTGTGGAAAAAACACTTTTCGCACTTGTGTTAGTGTTGAAAAACCACTTTTCGCACTTGTGTTAGTGTTGAAAAACCACTTTTCACACTTGTGTTAGTGTTGAAAAACCACTTTTCGCACTTGTGTTGGTGCAGGAAACCACTTTTGCACTTGTATTAGTGTGGAAAAAACACTTTTCGCACTTGTGTTAGTGTTGAAAAAACACTTTTCGCACTTGTATTAGTGTTGAAAAACCACTTTTCGCACTTGTGTTGGTGCAGGAAACCACTTTTGCACTTGTATTAGTGTGGAAAAAACACTTTTTGCACTTGTGATAGTGTTGAAAAACCACTTTTCGCACTTGTGTTAGTGTTGAACAACCACTTTTCGCACTTGTGTTGGTGCAGGAAAGCACTTTTGCACTTGTATTAGTGTGGAAAAAACACTTTTCGCACTTGTGTTAGTGTTGAAAAACCACTTTTCGCACTTGTGTTAGTGTTGAAAAACCACTTTTCGCACTTGTGTTAGTGTTGAAAAACCACTTTTCGCACTTGTGTTGGTGCAGGAAACCACTTTTGCACTTGTATTAGTGTGGAAAAAACACTTTTCACACTTGTGTTAGTGTTGAAAAACCACTTTTCGCACTTGTGTTAGTGTTGAAAAACCACTTTTCGCACTTGTGTTAGTGTTGAAAAACCACTTTTCGCACTTGTGTTAGTGTTGAAAAACCACTTTTCGCACTTGTATTAGTGTGGAAAAACCATTTTTCGCACTTGTATTAGTGTTGAAAAACCACTTTTCGCACTTGTGTTAGTGTTGAAAAACCACTTTTCGCACTTGTGTTAGTGTTGAAAAACCACTTTTCGCACTTGTGTTGGTGCAGGAAACCACTTTTGCACTTGTATTAGTGTGGAAAAAACACTTTTTGCACTTGTGATAGTGTTGAAAACCCACTTTTCGCACTTGTGTTGGTGCAGGAAACCACTTTTGCACTTGTATTAGTGTGGAAAAAACACTTTTTGCACTTGTGATAGTGTTAAAAAACCACTTTTCGCACTTGTGTTAGTGTTGAAAAACCACTTTTCACACTTGTGTTAGTGTTGAAAAACCACTTTTCGCACTTGTGTTGGTGCAGGAAACCACTTTTGCACTTGTATTAGTGTGGAAAAAACACTTTTCGCACTTGTGTTAGTGTTGAAAAACCACTTTTCGCACTTGTGTTAGTGTTGAAAAACCACTTTTCGCACTTCTGTTGGTGCAGGAAACCACTTTTGCACTTGTATTAGTGTGGAAAAAACACTTTTTGCACTTGTGATAGTGTTGAAAAACCACTTTTCGCACTTGTGTTAGTGTTGAAAAACCACTTTTCGCACTTGTGTTGGTGCAGGAAACCACTTTTGCACTTGTATTAGTGTGGAAAAAACACTTTTTGCAATTGTAATAGTGTTGAAAAACCACTTTTCGCACTTGTGTTTGTGTTGAAAAACCACTTTTCACACTTGTGTTAGTGTTGGAAAACCACTTTTCGCACTTGTATTAGTGTGGAAAAACCACTTTTCGCACTTGTGTCAGTGTTGAAAAACCACTTTTCGCACTTGCGTTAGTGTTGAAAAACCACTTTTCGCACTTGTGTTAGTGTTGAAAAACCACTTTTCGCACTTGTGTTGGTGTAGGAAACCACTTTTGCACTTGTATTAGTGTGGAAAAAACACTTTTTGCACTTGTGATAGTGTTGAAAAACCACTTTTCGCACTTGTGTTAGTGTTGAAAAACCACTTTTCGCACTTGTGTTGGTGCAGGAAACCACTTTTGCACTTGTATTAGTGTCGAAAAACCACTTTTCGCACTTGTGTTAGTGTTGAAAAACCACTTTTTGCACTTGTGTTAGTGTTGAAAAACCACTTTTCGCACTTGTGTTAGTCTTGAAAAACCACTTTTCGCACTTGTGATAGTGTTGAAAAACCACTTTTCGCACTTGTGTTAGTGTTGAAAAACCACTTTTCGCACTTGTGTTGGTGCAGGAAACCACTTTTGCACTTGTATTAGTGTGGAAAAACCACTTTTCGCACTTGTGTTATTGTTGAAAAAGCACTTTTCGCACTTGTGTTAGTGTTGAAAAACCACTTTTCGCACTTGTGTTTGTGCAGGAAACCACTTTTGCACTTGTATTAGTGTGGAAAAAACACTTTATGCACTTGTGATAGTGTTGAAAAACCACTTTTCGCACTTGTGTTAGTGTTGAAAAACCACTTTTCGCACTTATGTTGGTGCAGGAAACCACTTTTGCACTTGTATTAGTGTGGAAAAAACACTTTTTGCACTTGTGATAGTGTTGAAAAACAACTTTTCGCACTTGTGTTAGTGTTGAAAAACCACTTTTCGCACTTGTGTTGGTGCAGGAAACCGCTTTTGCACTTGTATTAGTGTGGAAAAAACACTTTTTGCACTTGTGATAGTGTTGAAAAACCACTTTTCGCACTTGTGTTAGTGTTGAAAAGCCACTTTTCGCACTTGTGTTGGTGCAGGAAACCATTTTTGCACTTTTATTAGTGTGGAAAAACCACTTTTCGCACTTGTGTTAGTGTTGAAAAACCACTTTTCGCACTTGTGTTAGTGTTGAAAAACCACTTTTCGCACTTGTGTTGGTGCAGGAAACCACTTTTGCACTTGTATTAGTGTGGAAAAAACACTTTTTGCACTAGTGATAGTGTTGAAAAACCAATTTTCGCACTTGTGTTAGTGTTGAAAACCACTTTTCGCACTTGTGTTGGTGCAGGAAACCACTTTTGCACTTGTATTAGTGTGGAAAAACCACTTTTCGCACTTGTGTTAGTGTTGAAAACCACTTTTCGCACTTGTGTTAGTGTTGAAAAACCACTTTTCGCACTTGTGTTTGTGCAGGAAACCACTTTTGCACTTGTGTTAGTGTGGAAAAACCACTTTTCGCACTTGTGTTAGTGTTGAAAAACCACTTTTCGCACTTGTATTAATGTTGAAAAACCACTTTTCGCACTTGTGTTAGTGTTGAAAAACCACTTTTGGCACTTGTGTTAGTGTTGAAAAACCACTTTTCACACTTGTGTTAGTGTTGAAAAACCACTTTTCGCACTTGTGTTTGTGCAGGAAACCACTTTTGCACTTGTATTTGTGTGGAAAAAACACTTTTTGCACATGTGATAGTGTTGAAAAACCACTTTTCGCACTTGTGTTAGTGTTGAAAAACCACTTTTCGCACTTGTGTTGGTGCAGGAAACCACTTTTGCACTTGTATTAGTGTGGAAAAAACACTTTTTGCACTTGTGATAGTGTTGAAAAACCACTTTTCCCACTTGTGTTAGTGTTGAAAAACCACTTTTCGCACTAGTGCTGGTGCAGGAAACCACTTTTGCACTTGCATTAGTGTGGAAAAACCACTTTTCGCACTTGTGTTAGTGTTGAAAAACCACTTTTCGCATTTGTGTTAGTGTTGAAAAACCACTTTTCGCACTTGTGTTAGTGTTGAAAAAACCACTTTTCGCACTTGTGTTAGTGTTGAAAAACCACTTTTTGCCATTGTGTTGGTGCAGGAAACCACTTTTGCACTTGTATTAGTGTGGAAAAAACCACTTTTCGCACTTGTGTTAGTGTTGAAAAACAACTTTTCGCACTTGTGTTAGTGTTGAAAAACCACTTTTCGCACTTATGTTGGTGCAGGAAACCACTTTTGCACTTGTATTAGTGTGGAAAAAATACTTTTTGCACTTGTGATAGTGTTGAAAAACCACTTTTCGCACTTGTGTTAGTGTTGAAAAACCACTTTTCGCACTTGTGTTGGTGCAGGAAACCACTTTTGCACTTGTATTAGTGTGGAAAAACCACTTTTCGCACTTGTGTTAGTGTTGAAAAACCACTTTTCGCACTTGTGTTAGTGTTGAAAAACCACTTTTCGCACTTGTGTTAGTGTTGAAAAACCACTTTTCGCACTTGTGTTAGTGTGAAAAACCACTTTTCGCACTTGTGTTAGTGTTGAAAAACCACTTTCCACACTTGTGTTAGTGTTGAAAAACCACTTTTCGCACTTGTGTTGGTGCAGGAAACCACTTTTGCACTTGTATTAGTGTGGAAAAAACACTTTTTGCACTTGTGATAGTGTTAAAAAACCACTTTTCGCACTTGTGTTAGTGTTGAAAAACCACTTTTCACACTTGTGTTAGTGTTGAAAAACCACTTTTCGCACTTGTGTTGGTGCAGGAAACCACTTTTGCACTTGTATTAGTGTGGACGTAACACTTTTCGCACTTGTGTTAGTGTTGAAAAACCACTTTTCGCACTTGTGTTAGTGTTGAAAAACCACTTTTCGCACTTCTGTTGGTGCAGGAAACCACTTTTGCACTTGTATTAGTGTGGAAAAAACACTTTTTGCACTTGTGATAGTGTTGAAAAACCACTTTTCGCACTTGTGTTAGTGTTGAAAAACCACTTTTCGCACTTGTGTTGGTGCAGGAAACCACTTTTGCACTTGTATTAGTGTGGAAAAAACACTTTTTGCAATTGTAATAGTGTTGAAAAACCACTTTTCGCACTTGTGTTTGTGTTGAAAAACCACTTTTCACACTTGTGTTAGTGTTGGAAAACCACTTTTCGCACTTGTATTAGTGTGGAAAAACCACTTTTCGCACTTGTGTCAGTGTTGAAAAACCACTTTTCGCACTTGCGTTAGTGTTGAAAAACCACTTTTCGCACTTGTGTTAGTGTTGAAAAACCACTTTTCGCACTTGTGTTGGTGTAGGAAACCACTTTTGCACTTGTATTAGTGTGGAAAAAACACTTTTTGCACTTGTGATAGTGTTGAAAAACCACTTTTCGCACTTGTGTTAGTGTTGAAAAACCACTTTTCGCACTTGTGTTGGTGCAGGAAACCACTTTTGCACTTGTATTAGTGTCGAAAAACCACTTTTCGCACTTGTGTTAGTGTTGAAAAACCACTTTTTGCACTTGTGTTAGTGTTGAAAAACCACTTTTCGCACTTGTGTTAGTCTTGAAAAACCACTTTTCGCACTTGTGATAGTGTTGAAAAACCACTTTTCGCACTTGTGTTAGTGTTGAAAAACCACTTTTCGCACTTGTGTTGGTGCAGGAAACCACTTTTGCACTTGTATTAGTGTGGAAAAACCACTTTTCGCACTTGTGTTATTGTTGAAAAAGCACTTTTCGCACTTGTGTTAGTGTTGAAAAACCACTTTTCGCACTTGTGTTTGTGCAGGAAACCACTTTTGCACTTGTATTAGTGTGGAAAAAACACTTTATGCACTTGTGATAGTGTTGAAAAACCACTTTTCGCACTTGTGTTAGTGTTGAAAAACCACTTTTCGCACTTATGTTGGTGCAGGAAACCACTTTTGCACTTGTATTAGTGTGGAAAAAACACTTTTTGCACTTGTGATAGTGTTGAAAAACAACTTTTCGCACTTGTGTTAGTGTTGAAAAACCACTTTTCGCACTTGTGTTGGTGCAGGAAACCGCTTTTGCACTTGTATTAGTGTGGAAAAAACACTTTTTGCACTTGTGATAGTGTTGAAAAACCACTTTTCGCACTTGTGTTAGTGTTGAAAAGCCACTTTTCGCACTTGTGTTGGTGCAGGAAACCATTTTTGCACTTTTATTAGTGTGGAAAAACCACTTTTCGCACTTGTGTTAGTGTTGAAAAACCACTTTTCGCACTTGTGTTAGTGTTGAAAAACCACTTTTCGCACTTGTGTTGGTGCAGGAAACCACTTTTGCACTTGTATTAGTGTGGAAAAAACACTTTTTGCACTAGTGATAGTGTTGAAAAACCAATTTTCGCACTTGTGTTAGTGTTGAAAACCACTTTTCGCACTTGTGTTGGTGCAGGAAACCACTTTTGCACTTGTATTAGTGTGGAAAAACCACTTTTCGCACTTGTGTTAGTGTTGAAAACCACTTTTCGCACTTGTGTTAGTGTTGAAAAACCACTTTTCGCACTTGTGTTGGTGCAGGAAACCACTTTTGCACTTGTGTTAGTGTGGAAAAACCACTTTTCGCACTTGTGTTAGTGTTGAAAAACCACTTTTCGCACTTGTATTAATGTTGAAAAACCACTTTTCGCACTTGTGTTAGTGTTGAAAAACCACTTTTGGCACTTGTGTTAGTGTTGAAAAACCACTTTTCACACTTGTGTTAGTGTTGAAAAACCACTTTTCGCACTTGTGTTTGTGCAGGAAACCACTTTTGCACTTGTATTTGTGTGGAAAAAACACTTTTTGCACATGTGATAGTGTTGAAAAACCACTTTTCGCACTTGTGTTAGTGTTGAAAAACCACTTTTCGCACTTGTGTTGGTGCAGGAAACCACTTTTGCACTTGTATTAGTGTGGAAAAAACACTTTTTGCACTTGTGATAGTGTTGAAAAACCACTTTTCCCACTTGTGTTAGTGTTGAAAAACCACTTTTCGCACTAGTGCTGGTGCAGGAAACCACTTTTGCACTTGCATTAGTGTGGAAAAACCACTTTTCGCACTTGTGTTAGTGTTGAAAAACCACTTTTCGCATTTGTGTTAGTGTTGAAAAACCACTTTTCGCACTTGTGTTAGTGTTGAAAAAACCACTTTTCGCACTTGTGTTAGTGTTGAAAAACCACTTTTTGCCATTGTGTTGGTGCAGGAAACCACTTTTGCACTTGTATTAGTGTGGAAAAAACCACTTTTCGCACTTGTGTTAGTGTTGAAAAACAACTTTTCGCA